>NC_029787.2:122162246-122173022 GCF_000816755.2 Arachis ipaensis
CAACAAAAAAGCAAAAACAGAACCACAAACAAATAAAAAAGAAAAGAAAAAACTCATGATCTTCTTAATTGAAGAGATCTCATACAATCAAAATTTAAAACTAATTTAATATCAGAAGGAGCAGTATCAAAAATATGCAAATCGAAAAATAAATTTTGTCCTTTTTTAGCTACTAATATATTCGTAATCGAATTAGCTTTTCGAAGAGAGTGGCACCAAAAAATATTTACAATTCTACCTGCCGAACATCAATATCTTCTATAAGGGGAGCACAAAGGTGATTAGTAAGGCACCCATTTTTCAAAAATTAAAAGACAAAAATAAAGTCAAATTCCACGATAAAAATTGTATACTCTTCAACACTAACAATTTATAAACCACAAATAATACCCCACAATTCAGCGTACATTATCGAACAATTTCCAAAATTACAAGAAAATCCAAGATAAACCTCTCCAACTAATCTCTAAATAAACCACCATGTTTTATTTTGTTCATCCAAATGTTTATGGTACATATTATGTGTAATAGTGCTGCTGGGCTAAAATATTATTATGTTTTAGTTTTGGTCCCATATTACAGAACTCTTTATCTAGGTCTGCGGTGCTATTTTTTCCATAGATATTATGAAAAAGAGTTTAAGTAGTAGTAATTACAGAAAAAGAATTTTTTGAAAGCTAAAATTAAAAATTAGAGTCAAAATTTTTGTATTTGAATATAATTGCAAAAATGTTTTAATTTTATAGAGATGAAAATGTTTTAAAAGGGAACGAGGGAACATAAAGATTCCTAGCTTTTTTTAAGAATTTTTTCCCCTTCTATTGCTTCTAATTATGAGAGAATTAGTTTTATAACGGTCTTAAAACAAAATAAATAAATAAATAAAGAGTAAAGTATTATTTGGTCCCATTGATTTGATCAAATTTTAATTTGATCTTTAAAATTCTAAACATTTTAATTCAATTCTAAAAAATTTAAACTTTTAATTTTATGCCTTCTTTAAATTTAATATGAATAGTTAATATAATAAGTGATATAGATGTTAACAACACTATTAATTAACTCATACGTATTTATTTTTATGTACCAAAATTTTATAGTAATATATTTGTTTTTTGTTTTTTCTTATAAAAATCTCAAATCTTAGTAATTAATTATCACCGTACTAGAATCTTAAAAATAAAACAACTTTTACATGGTTGATTATTAGAATCATAATTATGCTAAATTAATATTCTTTTGTTTTTAAGTCTTTTCTCTTATTTTGTTTTGAGTAATTCTTGGCATATAAGCGATTAAGGCTTGTAAGCCTTACAAGTTCAATTAAAACTAACGCTCAAAACACGCTTCGAACCATTCTTCTTCCTCTTCGTCTTCTCCTTCTTTTCTTTCATTTCTTGCCTTCTCTTTCTCCTTTTTCTTCTTCTTCTTCTTGCTGCACGTTCTTCTTCCTCTTACTCTTCTTCTTCTCCTTTTCTTTCGTTTCTGCACGTTCTTCTTCATCGTCTTCCTCTTCTTCTTCATTTACGTTCTTTCTCTCTGTTTTATCTTTTTTTTTTTTTTTTTCATGGTGAAATCGTTTTTGAAGAAGAAGAAGCAGTAGAAGATGAGGAGGAGAAAGAGAAAGAGTTCTGAATTATGCATAAGATGTATTTTAACAAATTTTGGGTGTATTTCTTTAAATCCTTTGGGTGTATTTTCTATAATCATTTGGGTGTATTTCTATAATCGTTTGGGTAAATTCCTGTAACCGTTTGGGTGTATTTCTGTAATCATTTTGGGTGTACTTCTGTAATCGTTTGGGTGTATTTCTGAAGTTCCATTATCTTCAAAAGGATTACAGAAATACACCCAAAGGATTACGAAAAATACACCCAAAATTCGTTGCATAATTTAGAATTCTTTCTCTTTCTCCTCATCTTCTGCTGCTTCTTCTTCTTCAAAACGATTTCAAAGCTTGATTTCAGAAACTATGAAAATCGAAAAAAAAAACGAAGAAGAAGAAGAGGAAGAGGAAGAGGAAGAGAAGAAGAGGAAAAGGAAGAGGAAGAGGAAGAAGAAGAAGAAGAAGAAGAAGAAGAAGAACCGTTCTGAGTGTAGCGCTTTGAAAATAGGAAACGTTGAATAACGCATTAAAAGGCCTAGTAACTTGTAAGACTTGTAAGTCAAAAAGACTTGTATGTGTAGCACTCCTCTTAAAATATTAAAAACTAAACTAAAATTTGACAGGGTCGTTGAATATCAAAATAGTACTTTACCTATAAATAAAAAACTTGTTTTTCTTTAATTTCTGTAACTATAAAGCAGCACGCTCGTTTTTTTTTTTTCTCTCATTTATTTTTATTTTGGGTGATAGCAGATGAAGTTTTTTTTCAAAACTGGTATTCCCTAATAATTATAAATAAACGGCCGATTAGTATATGAAGTAATGCATTTAGCATTGTCAAATTGAGATTTACCGTTCAATATCGTTTAAATATATTTTATATGACCTAGGGATTACTTTATGGTGAATGCTACCCAACCCTCTCTAAAATAACATGTAAGTTATCCTTCATTATGTGTCATATTGTAATTGGTCCTTATCTTAACCATAGTTGGGGCGCCAACGTCATCGCCATCTACTGCCCTCCCACACAATCTCTCTTCCCAGTATAACCAGCGCCTCTTTTTGTCATGGATCACTTCTTACCCACATAATTAATGGTTAATTTGGTTATTAAATTTTTTATTAAAAAAATATATCTTTATTTAATTACGTGATAGAACATATATTTATATGTAAAATATAATTAAATAATAAAGTACGAATAAATTAAAAATTAAAAGAATAAAAATACTATAAAAAATACTTGTAAGAAAGTTAGATTTTATCATTTTAAATTTGTGTTATTAATTTTAACAATTTATTTTTTAAAAATAATTTATGTACGATAAAAAATATATTTTTTTATTTTAATTATACTTTTAAGTACTCTAAATAGAGTTATTATATTATATTTTACATATGAATATATATTCCATCTTGTAATTAAATAAAGATTTGTTTTAATAAAAAAATTTAATAACCAAACTAAACATTACTTAGGTATGTATTTCATATTTATCTCTTAAATATTTATACAATTTATTTTTTAAACTGTTATATTGGTCTCTTCTCTAATATAATACAACAAAATATATTTTTTCTGATTTTAATTATACTTTTAAGTACTCTAAATAGAGTTATTATATTATATTTTATATATGAATATATGTTCTATTGTGTAATTAAATAAAGATTTATTTTAATAAAAAAATTTAATAACCAAACTAAACATTACTTAGGTATGTATTTTATATTTATCTCTTAAATATTTATACAATTTATTTTTTAAACTGTTATATTAGTCTCTTCTCTAATATAATACACAAAATAATTTATTTAATTATTAATTAAATAATAAAATACTAATAAATTAAAAATTAAAAAAATAAAAATACTATAAAAAATACGGTAAAAAAAATTGAATTTTATCATTTTAAATTTCTGTTATTAATTTTAATAATATATTTATTTTTTAAATAATATATGTATGATAAAAAAATATGTTTATTTGTTTGGAGTACAAATTTTATTATTATATTTGTATGTTCATGATTTTAATTATACTTTTAAATACTTTGAATAAATTTATTTTATTATATTATATTTTACATATAAATATATATTCCATCACGTAATTAAATAAAGATATGTTTTTTTAATAAAAAAATTTAATAACCAAATTAACCATTAATTATATGGGTAAGAAGTGATTCATAAGATGCGCTGGCTATACTGGGAAGAGAGGTTGTGTGGAAGGACAGTAGATGACGATGACGTTGGTGCCCCAACTATGGTTAAGATAAGAACCAATTATAATGTAACACATAATGAAAGATAACTTACATGTTATTTTAGAGGGGGTTGGGTAGCATTCACCTTAATTTATCCACATACAGTCTGCAAATTACTAGTTTATAGAAGCAATAATAATTTATGGAGGCTAAGAGAAGAACGGGGCGTAAATCAAAACAGAAAGATTTTGTGAGAAATGAATTAAAAGGATATTAGCATATCTTTTTGTGTGTCTCTCTCAGTTGAGTTTCAACTTTCAAGAGAGAGACCTACGCTTTTGGCCATGTGATCATGTTGCCAAGAGGGACGATCCAATTCCAATTCCAGGTCACAGTTCTTTCTTATGCTTGCAAATTGTTTCGTTCCATCTTACCAATTATTTGATATGACAGCCCAACAATAAAGGGTTTTTTTGCCAATAAAATTAATTATGAAACCAGTTTCATCGCTTCAATAAATTACAACAACCTATTTAATTTCAAAATTTGATGGCCGGCATACTTAGAACACTCAGTTGTAGTCCTTGTTATTATAAAATAATGTGATTAAATCATTGTTATATATATTGATTATTGCTGACTCATAATTAATCAAGAGTATTCATCAATTATACTGCTAGCATCGGAAGTGATGCGAAGAATTAATTACAAATGTAAATATTAATTAATTACTAGTAGTTAAGCATTATTATTTACCTCTAATCACTGCTAGTGAACATGCATGCTTAATAATAATTAGGACAGGTAACCAACTATCGGATTTATTGGACCCATGAATTAACTTCCCCTGACAAAAAAGGGTAAGTCATCAGTATATGAAATGCAAAGTGGTATATGAAATCCAAAATGGATTTTTCCTATCAGTATAGGATTCTTGGAGGTAACAGCGCAGCCTAGAGACACACAGATACATTGGAATGTGCCTATGTATACATATTAAAGGGGGAAAAAAATATTTATACAATAAAATAAAATTAAAATAAAATTTTAAGGAAGATTAAATTAAAATTTACATATAATTTATATGTAAAAAATTAAAATTAAGGAACCATTACCTCCCTTTCTTTGTACTTGGTTCTGCCGCTGTATATATTAGACTAATCCTCTCTGCACGTAAGCTTTTATTAGAGTTGTTCCCAAGACAAAAATAATTTTTATACATATTATTATGGAACCCTATTTCATCCTAACTTTCATATATTTTTCTTCCATTTGTGACTTACTTAGTTTTAACTATTAATATATATATGAAAATCAATTTTAAAACATGATAAGAGTGAGTTAAATGAATGGGAGTAGCCACTAGCCAGCAAGAAAGAGTTAAGAGTTAAGATGCATCGCATGAATCTTGAATCCTTAATCATTAATTTAGCAGTAGAATATATGTCAATGCATGTGTACAAAAGGTCCGAGGAAGTTGATGAGTGATCGCGTGGAAGAGAGTAGGAACCACTTGTCCGTACAGAGGGGCAAACACGTAAAAGTGACATGATGAGGAAGAACAAAATGGAATGTGATTGGGATCATGCGCATAAGCAAGGGTGTTTGCGTTGCGTCGGTTGAGTCAAAATGACGCGGCTCACTGATATTGACGAGGTTAACAATTTCACGTAAAAATAGTCATAAATTTATTTTAGTTGGCCAAGTTAAAGATATATCTATTATTTTTAAAGAGTTTAAAAAAAATAAGCACATAATTTTTTTCATATTCAAATAAATTTCAACTCTATTTTATAAATAAAAAGTACATGAATTATTTATAGTAGTGAAAGAAGGAAAAACCTTCATAACTTAGACGATGTGGGACTAACATATAATACAAAATTCATTATCCTAAATAATATGAGACTTGTATTCCCTTATTATAGTTAACTAATATAATTAACCTACTAACTCTATTTGCTCCCGCGTCAGTGTGCATCCTTGGTTTGGCCAACTAAGGTAGGTTTTTGACTATTTTCACCATAGTGGGATTGTTAACCACGTCATCTGCTGTCATGAGTCTTTTCACGCTAGGTTAATTATATTAGTTAGGATAGTGAATTTTGTATTATGTATTAGTTCCACATCGTCCAAGTTAGGAAGGCTTTTCCTTCTCCCACTAGTATAAATAACTCATGTATACCTTTTATTTATTAATAGAGTTGAAGTTTATTTGAATATGAAATAAGTTATGTGCTTATTTTTCTCTAGATTCTTTGAGAGTAAGAGGTGCATTATTGGCTTGGCCAACCAATGTGGGTTTATGGCTATTTTCATCATAGTGGGTTTCTAACCTCGCCAAAATTGGTGAATCTAAACTATGTCACCATAGTGGGATTGTTAACCTCGCCAAGATTGGTGAACCAACCGACGTCCCGACGTCACAAAAACTCATTCGATCCAAACACTAATTTTATTTACGGTGTGGTTTGGATTGGATGATTTAAAACAAAAATCTAATCTGATCCGATCCGATCCGATCAAATTTCAAACAGTTTGGATTAGATTGGATTGGATTGGATTTGTGGTTTTGTAAATTAAAAATATTAAATACATATAACAATTAACAAGTGTCAACATCAACGACATAACAAGTCTCAACAATATCTTAAAAAGTTAACATAACATAACAATAGAAATAAAATTATAAGTTAGTTAAAATAAATAAATAAATAATATTTTGAACATAAAATATTTATTAAATAATAATAATACATGAATAATAAAAAAATGTATAACAAATTGAACATGTTATAAATATAATTGTAAATATAATAATAAAATAACAATCTTATAGCACATTGTGCGGTTTGGATTGGAATGGATTGATTATAAAAAGTAGATTTGAATCTGATCCGATTTAGCAGTTTGTAAAAAATAGAATCCAATCAAATCTGAATTAGTACGGTTTTAATCAATTTTCGATTTGTATTAGATTGAATGAACGGTTTAATTTAAATCGATTTAAATTTAAACACCTCTAGACATATGGCACCAACGTTCCCATATATATACATTTATTATATTTTAATTAAGGTGAATATTTTTTTACAAAAAATGTGAGAGGACTAATATTTTTTGGTTAATCATAAAAAAAGTCCCCAAAATATTTTGACACCGACAATAATAACTCCCACTTCTATTATAAACAAAAATAACCTTAAATAATTAAAAAATGTGCACGAAATATTTATCCGTCAAAAAAGACGTATTCCATAAAAAAATATCTGACATAACAAATAAAAAAACATATGTGACAAATGGAAAAATTGACGTGTCCCGTTATGTTTTTATTCCCAATTTAAAAATTTTAGACCCTCCAATTTTCTCTTATCCTCTTCTCTCCTCTCATTCAACCACTGCCTAGCTCATTCACTCACCATCTGCGACAGAGCCGATAAACCATTACCGCCGCAGCTCTATTCCCTTCCCTTTTCTCTCTCTGTCATCTTTTCTCACCTTTTCTAACTCGCTCTCCCTCTCTGTGCTTGCATTGTCTCATTTATGTCTCTTTGTGCTTGTCTTGCTCAACATTTGATTTGAGGAAACTTCTAACAAGAGCCTTTGGGGTCCATAACTATCGGAAACTTCTATCTACAGTAACTGAGACTTTAAAGTCTTCTTTAATCGATTTGCTTGTTTCAACTGAGACTTTAAAGTCTTCTTTAATCGATTTGCTTGTTTCAGGTAATATAGACAACGAAGACCAACTAAGAATTCATCTACCACTATGCCACTTCAAAAATAATTTATTAAAAAAGTATTTTGATAAGTAAAATTTAATAATAAAAAATAAAATTTTTGTTAATGGGTATTTTTTCAAAAAATATTTTTTTTTCTTAAAAAATGGATAATGTTAATATCATTTAAAACAAAAAATTTAAAATTGATTAAAAAGGAGGCTTTTTAAAAGTTAAAAGGGAGGAGAATGTACATTTATAAAATAGAGGGGAGGGGAGTGTCATTTTAGCATCTCTTAGGAGAGGGGATTGAAATTTTTTCAATTTTAAATAATCAACAATGACATAACAAGTCTCAATAATATCTTAAAAAGTTAACGATAACATAACAATAGAAATAAAATTATAAATTAGTTAAAATAATAAATAAATATATAATATTTTGAACATAAAATATTTATTAAATAATAATACATGAATAATATAAAAATATATAACAAATTGAACATGTTATAAATATAATTGTAAATATAATAATAAAATAACAATATTATAGTACATTGTGCGGTTTGGATTAAATTGGACCGATTATGAAAAGTAGATCCGAATCTGATCCGATTTAGTAGTTTGCAAAAAATAGAATCCAATTAAATCTGAATTAGTGCGGTTTTGATCGATTTTCAGTTTGAATTGGATTGAATAAATGGTTTAATTTGGATCGGTTTAAATTTGAACACCTTTAGACATATGGCACTAACGTTCCATATAGATTATTTATATTTTAATTAAGGTGAATATTTTTTTACCAAAAATGTGAGAGGACTAATATTTTTGGGTTAATCATAAAAAACGTCCCCAAAATATTTTGACACCGACAATAATAACTCTCACTTCTATTATAAACAAGAATAACTTTAAATAATTAAAAAATCTGCACGAAATATTTATCCGTCAAAAAAGACGTATTCCATTAAAAAAAATATTTGACATGACATATAAAAAAGCATATGTGACAAATGGAAAAACTAACGTGCTTTGTTATGTTTTTATTCCCAATTTAAAAATCTTAGACCCTCCAATTTTCTCTTACCCTCTTCACTCCTCTGATTTAGCCACCGCCTAACTCATTCACTTACCGTCGGCGACAGAGCCAATGAACCACCATCGCCGCAGTTCCATCCCCTTCCCTTTCCTCTCCCTATCATCTTCTCTCACTTTCTCTAACTCGCTCTCCCTATCTGTACTTGCATTGTCTCATTCATGTCTTTTTGTGTTTGTCTTGCTCAACGTTTGATTTGAGAAAACTTATAGCAAGAACCTTTGGGGTTCATAACTATCGGAAACTTCCATCTACAGTAAATGAGACTCTAAAGTCTTCTTTAATCGATTTGCTTGTTTCAGGTAATATAGACAACGAAGACCACCTAAGAATTCATCTGCCACTATGCCACTTCAAATCAACTAGGTTTTGGGATGACTGATGCTTGAAATTTGACTTCTCACACTGTTCCTTGTTCTGATTCAAGAGAGAGAGAGAGAGAAATCACTAGAGGGAAGCCACTAGGAAGAGTGAGACGTGAGGCAGAGAACGTGAACAAGGAGGGGTCTTCGCTATTGCCATGGCCGGCTTTGTCCTTGCTGGTGCCATTGCTGTTGAGCCATGCACCTTCCATTATATTTTTCTATTTTTTTATTCGCAGATCTTCTGACGCCAGGACGTCGCTTGGGCCACCAATCTTGACGAGATTAACAACTCCACTATGGTGACATAGTTTAGATTCATCAATCTTGGCAAGGTTAGCAACCCCACTATGGTAAAAATAGTCATAAACCCACCTTGGTCGGCCAAGCCAAGGATGCACCTCTTACTCTCAAAGAGCCTAGAGAAAAATAAGCACACAACTTATTTCATATTCAAAAATTAACTTCAACTCTATTTCATAAATAAAAGGTACATGAATTATTTATACTAGTGAAAGAAGGAAAAGCCTTCATAACTTGGACGATGTGGGATTAATTTATAACACAAAATTCACTATCCTAAATAATATGGGACTTGTATTCCCTTATTACAATTAACTAATATAATTAACCTACTAACTCTACTTGCTCCTGCGTCATTCTCCCTGGGTTGAAAGAACTCTTGCGGGAAAAGACTTGTGATAGCAAATGATCTCCTTGATGAATCCACACCAAAAGATCTCCTTGATGAATCCACACCAAAGACCCGCACTCACAAATCAGATAAAATTTTACAAGATTCGTGGCAGCAGACGATCGCATTTATGAATCCACACCAAAAAGATTCCATTGGCGAATTAAAGCAAGGTGAAGGCCACGAGGACCGACCTTGCTTTGATACCAAACTGACGCTGACGCCGGGACGTCGCTTGGGCCACCAATCTTGGCGAGGTTAACAACCCCACTATGGTGAAAATAGCCATAAACCCACTTTGGTCGGCCAAGTCAATGATGCACCTCTTACTCTAAAAGAGTCTAGAGGAAAATAAGCACACAACTTATTTCATATTCAAAAATCAACTTCAAGTCTATTTCATAAATAAAAGGTACATGAATTATTTATATTAGTGGAAGAAGGAAAAGTCTTCATAACTTGGACGATGTGGGACTAATCCATAACACAAAATTTACTATCTTAAATAATACGAGACTTGTATTCCCTTATTACAATTAACTAATATAATTAACCTACTAACTCTACTTGCTCCTGCGTCATTTTCTCTTCTTCTTTTTTATGTGCTTTTCAATTTTTTTTAATGGTTGTTGTGTTGTGGTGGTTACTGGTTGTTATGCAGTAGTTTTTGGCATTTGGAAGAGAAGAAAAAGTTCTGGCAACAGCGATGGCTATGGCACCGGAAAAGTGGAGGATGGAGACTGAGAGAAGAGTGATTCTAGATTTTGAAGAAGGGAATTAGGGTTAAGAAATTGAAAATATTGGAAATGTGTTGTCAGTTAATATTTCTGTTTGTTACATATATTTTTTTGTTTATCACATCAGACATTTTTATTAATGGAGTATGTTTTTCTTGACAGATGGATATTTCGTGCATATTTTTAAATTACTTAAGATTATTTTTGTCAATAATAAAAGTAGAAATAATTATTATCAGTATTTAAATAATTTGAAGACATTTATGATGATTAACCAATATTTTTTTTATTAATATTATTAGTTAGGTGATTTCTAGTTAACCCTTTCATAAATAGGGTGTTA
>NC_029787.2:122173042-122173858 GCF_000816755.2 Arachis ipaensis
TACCCTCTATGATTTATTCAATTATTATTAGAGAAATTGATTTGTAATTAAGATTAATTATTTTTTAATTTTTGTTAATTAAACTAAATTATTACTAAACTATGGTAAAATCTATTTTGTAAATTGCAGTAATTTTTATTTCAAAGCGATTTTATTTTACAATTTTTTTAATTTTTTCAATGTATCCAATTTTCTTAACGTGTTCCAGCAAAAAAATAAAAATAAAAAAATCAACAAAAAATAAAAATAAAGATAAAAAATTAAAATAAAAACAAAACAGAAATTAAAAACTCATAGAACAAGAATAAGAAAATTAGGAATGGACATCTTATTAGAGACGTATGTATAATGCTTATACTTCTCCGATAATAAGTTTAATTAGAATCTTATAAACAACCAAAAAATAAAAAATCCTAATATGTTTATACACTTGTGTATGTCTCGTGTGTATATAATATATAGAGGTGTCATTCAAACTATATACATTCTCTTCGATGTTAGATATAAAAAAAATAAAAATCCATATTACGTTTGAAGCTGTTTGTCATTTTCAACTTTTAATTCATTTTTGTTTTATTTTTTAATTTTTGTTTTCAGTTTCTTTTTTAATTTTTTGTGGCTCAAAATATGGAACATATTAAAAAACTTATATGGATTGAAAATTTTAAAAATTTGTAAAATGAGGTATTTTTTAAAACCTATTGTAATTTGTAAACTACGTTTTATCATGATTTAATAATTTAGTTTAATTAACTAAGATTAAAAAATTGATTTGACACAAATAAATTTTTTTAATAATAATTGAACAAACCCTAG
>NC_029787.2:122174043-122175214 GCF_000816755.2 Arachis ipaensis
GTTAAAGCTATAATTAACTATATATCTATACGTATTTTTTATTAAATTTTGGAAAATAATTTTATGATAATAATATTTTATAGTATATATGGGATTTCCTTGTCAAAACCACGTGGTAACTTTTGTGGCACCTAGGTTTCTGCTGTTAACACCGCTGTTTTATGTTGGACAAATCTTAGATTGGCAGAATCAAGGCGTCTTTTTTATGCATATGTTGAAAGAGACCTTATTATTATACTAAGCATTTGATTATTGTGTACAATTATTTATTAATTGCTCAACTATATATTATGATGAATGGGTATGTAGTGCAACAGTACGTAGGTTTAAAGAGGTTCACATTCAAATTTGAAAATCATTATTGTAAATTTGTGCTTGGTAGCTCCAAAGAAGTCATGTCAAGAGGAGAGGGTAAATCGCAAATGAAATGACCCAAACGTACTGTGAAGTGTGAAGACAGCTGTAGTATTCATATAAATTACTTGGCGGTTACAAGTGCACATCACTTGTATACATTTTTCATTGCCCACGATTATTATAATTCATAATTTTAGTACTATGAAAGGCATAACAAAAAAAATCCTAATAATGCAACTTTTTCATAAGATCAGATAGCAGCAACAACACAACTTGAGAGGTTGTCCCATACAATGAGAAAAGCTGGAGGCTGTGGAACCCAGTCTAGTGTGCATAATTACTCAATACTACTTTTGGTGGGGTGCTATCCATCATCTCATCTACCTACATGCCATTTTTTATTTTATTTCGATTTAGAAAATTCTTTTTAAAATTTAAATTATCTAAGTTAAGCAAACTATGATTAAACAAAATTCATATAATTCACTAAATATAGTATAATAGCGGATGAAAATTCAGAAAATAAAGATGAGGCTTTAATTAAAATTTGCTTGCCATATATATGCATATAAAATAAAAAATAGTATCTGTACACTAAAATTAACTATTAAAATTAGCCACTAATGTGTTTGTATATAAATATATATGTGGTTTAATTTATTTTCAATGTATATTTAACTAATTATATTTCAACATACATTTTGTCCTTGATGATTGATTTTAGTATATACGTAACATGGTTAATATAAAATTAGTTATTCATATAAAATATATATTAAAAATAAATTAAATAATACATATATTTATATTACAT
>NC_029787.2:122175688-122176657 GCF_000816755.2 Arachis ipaensis
GGTTGATTAGGTTGATTATAACATTTTTGATAAAACAAATATCAACATTTTAATGTTATAATAATTGATAGATGTAATGGCGCTTTAAGATGGCCCCAACCCCTAAGTCTATGCCAGTAAAACAAGTTAAATTGCTTTTAAAATTAGAATAATAAGATAAGATGATTTCTGTTGTTGAACATACAATGATTTGACCAAATGGATGGATAAATCCAGAAGCTAAGGAATCCCGCACTTGGAATCTTTTAGAAGTAACCAGTGCGGCATTTCGTTCCATTTATATTAATTGATTCGTTCAAGATCTTCAGTCCATTATAGTATCCGTATGTTGCTTTCTGATGCAAGCCTTTATCTTGGGGTTTTTGTATGTTTAAATTAAGGAAAATTCACTGTGATTTGTGACTTTTGAAGCTAAGGCCAACAACCTAAGCTAAGTGAGATCATCGATATTTTATTATATATATTCACGCCTGTTTATTTATTTATTTATGTATTTTTGTTAACCTTTTCCGGTGATATTCGGGCATCTAGTCTAGGGATAAGTAGAGTACAGGTTTAAAGTCTTCACATGCACATTAATGTTCCATACGAGGAATATAAATCAAAGTAAGTGCGGGTCATTAAAATTAGAATTTTCTTAATAATTGTTTTAAATTAGTGCGTTTTAATTTAAGTATCCATAGAAAGAAAACCTCAGCTAAATTAGCTGTTTCGTCCCACATCAATCGATTGTTGGTGGGTATTTTTTTCATAAAGAAAAATGCTACATAGACATCTCTCAAGAGGTTTATTTATTTATTTTTTTTTCCTTAGAAAAACTATGCGTAAATTTCACTTATGAATGATATATGAATGCATATCATCATACGTTTTGGGGCGTTTAACTATGTTTGACATTTTTTTCTTCAGTTTTCGGTGAAAAATATGTGAAAAATAGATGTGTTAGATAAATTATAACCATGTTAGGTA
>NC_029787.2:122176868-122183714 GCF_000816755.2 Arachis ipaensis
AATAAGTATAAAAAATCAAAATTTTAATTAATTAATATTAGTTAATTTTGTTTGTAAAATTATTTATTGGAGAATTTAAAATTTAAAATAAGAAATGAATTTAAAAATTAAATAGAAAAAGTTAACTTGATAATTAATTAACAGAAGAGGCAGAAGTATATATATAAATATAAGCAGCAGAGATATATTTGTGTGGTAAGAGGATGAGATGCAAAGATGGATGGAAGAAGAAAGTAGATGGAAGCCAAAATGGTAAATTGGTAACTAAGAAAGAAAACTTGGGTGGCCACAGGCACAGGCATATAGAGCTGATTTTAATTTGAGTGTTTGTTGGTTAAACATTATTTGAGGAGAATCCGGTAATTAGGGGAATTGAAGCCCTAGGGGGTGTCAATTTTCGGCCCCCACTTTGAAAACGCTTGTGCTTGTGCTTGTGGAGAACGCAACAATGGATACAGATACATTTTGATTACGATGTATAACTGCGTTCTCTCTCTCTCTGACACACATCTTATTAAGCACCAACCAATCTCCTTCAATTCTTCCTCATTTATTACTTACACACTCTATCTCTCTATATATACATCATTATTCACTCTTCATTCTCACTTCTCTTCTTCTTTTCTTCCACCATATACTTTTACTGCTTTGCCCTCATCATACACATACATTATTGTTGCCTATCAATACTTCAATACTAGTCCATGTGGGTCTCCCTCTAATTTGTACCCCTTTCAATTATCACATTTTAGGGTTAGGGTTAGGGCTCTTCTTCTTCTTCTTCTTCATGGAGTATACATAGATCTGATCTGCTCTCAATCAAAACCAGTCACTGTTTGCCGGTGGAGCATCATCAAGATTCACAAGTTCTTTCACTTAGCTTGGTGGTTAGCCATGACTATGAGAATCTTGATGATGCTGCAGCAGCAATAAATGACTACTACTACTACCACCTTCAGGAGTTCAAGTTCATCACAATAAGCCTAAGTAAGTTCTAAATTATTTTTACTCTCTTTTCAGTTCTCATGTCCAGCTTTTGCTTTAACACCCTTTTTTTTTGGAATATATATATTTTCATAATTTTGTATCAGTTAGTTATTAGTTGCCGCGCTCCTTGATGTATAAAAAGTCTGGTATTATATTGTTGTTGATTAATCAAGTGTGATCTAATTCTAGCTATTTAATTATCTCATCTTGATTTCTAGTTACTTCTTGGTTTTTGTCTATCTCCATTAGATTATATTATGAATGAATTGTTTCTAATTATTTTTTCCGGTAAATAAAATAGTTCTCTTTGTCTGCTGGGCTTAGTCTGTTGGATATATAAATTTTTATCGTTCTTTGTTAATAGCTCATATACCAAAAAAATTCCTTTTCCATTATGTCTTTGTCCCCATTCCCATGGATGAATCATGCTGTACTTGTACGATCCATATGATGCTGCTAAAGGGATAAAATGTTTTCATATAATTCTTTTGCAATAATCGATCTTGCATATATATTTACATAAAGGAGAAATAAATATCATTTTTGCACCTTTACGTACTCTTTATTGGCTTGAATTATTCCATCCTTACTTTACTTTTCTAATATTTCTTTTTTATTCCCACCAGAAATTATATATATCAGGTTTATTTGGAAACACCAACGTTGGTAACAAAAAAAAATATTAATAAAAAATAGTCAAAATTTATCTTATTAACTAATAAATATTAAATAAAATAAATTCGAACTATTTTTTTATTTTTTTAATATTATCGATTTGGAAAATACTATTAACCTAGCAGATTTTGGTTTTGTTTTAATGTACATAATAATACTCATTAATTATTGGTTTTGCTTCTTGCTGTCCCAATCACATTACCAATTTAATGTTGTACCAAAAGAAATCACATTACTATCGTAACTATACTTTAAACGTATAATTTTCTAGGTTTGGATATGCCCATAATAAGTGATACGGTGATACCTATATAACATTTTCCAAAAAAGTGAATCTTTGAAAGTGAAACTCAATCAGAACCAGCTTATGGCACACTGGTAGTATATCTGGAAAGGGGGGAAAAAGTAAAAATATGATAACTAACTTTTTTTATCTGTAAATTAAACTTTAGGTTTGGATGTTTTGAAAGCAAGAAATAATATAATGGTGTTTGTCAAATCTTATGGGATTTACTTCCATTTTTTCTTTAAAAATGATATACATATTTGTGTGGAATTCAATAGTAATTGATTAACTTTAAAATTCAAATACAAACAAAATTAGAGATATAATTATAATTATTTATATATATATTATTTGAGAAGACATGGTTAGTGATGAATTTGAACTTCTTCTCATGGGTCTAAAGAGAGTGGGAGAAGCGGTGAAAGGATTGACGGTTGAAAAAAGTTTTTACTCTTTAAACTATATGAAACAATACCATAAAGATTTTGAGGATAACATGGTGTCTATTTGAGTAGTACATTTCTTTTTTCTTTTGGTTCAGGTTTTGTGAACGAAGAAATAATTCCATCAAATTAAAATGTAACCTTCTTCGCCTCTTGTAAGGAATACTTGTGATTCACACCAAAATATTTTCATAGACAGACTATTTTCAAATGATCTTATTATCAACAAAATTTAAGTCTTTCCACCAAATTTAATCGAGTAATTAAATGCTTAATTTAGTTATTCAAAATTTATGTATGAGTTAAAACTGCAAAATTTCTTATTGAATTAGAAATTAATATCATATACATTAGTTAATGTAATGGAATAATAATTTAATTTACAACCATCTTGAATTGGTTGAGTAGTCAATTCACTCGTCCGTTTAAATAAGTATTGGATATTCGGATCCTGCTTCTTACATGTAGTCGCAGATAACCAAAAAATAATTTACACTTGAAATTCGTAAGATCACATTGAATATTTATTCAAATTTAATTAGTATGAGAATAAAATCTTAAATCACAAGTAGTTTTTGTATATTTTCTATTATGATTAGGACATTCAATAGTCATATATCTAAAATTCATAAATATTCAATTTTTTATTCGAATTTATTATTTTCGTTGGTTTTACTGTCCAATTTTTCAACAATATATAGCAAAATGAAAATTTTATATTTTTTAGTCAATTTTTCTAAAATTCGTTGATATTTTGACGCAAAATTCAAAACCATTTAGCATTTTAAATGACGTTTGATTATAGAATTTGCACCAAGACTGAAATAGCAATTCAGATAAAGAATTATTATCTGTCTCCACCCAAAAAAAGGGAGAAAATTGAAGGAAAAGAACCATATAAATTATAGAAATGGAGAAAACTATGGATTGTCGTACAATAATAACATTTACACATACTTGGCATTCTTTTGATGAGATCTGATTATTAGAGCAGAGTATAATTAAGAATATCGTCTCTTTTTTTTCTTCTTCTTCTTTCAGTACACTAATTATATTATCTTACCCTTTAGTAAAGTGTTCCATGATTATTTTATGACTAAGGTAATAACAAAATACATGAGAATAATTTAGTCCTCCAAAACTAAATATCTTTCTATTGAAGGATGATATCAAAAGAATAATTTTATTCTAGAAATTGATCATTTCAGGTGATTTGACTAATTAAAGTTGATATGGGTGTAGATAGGGTGACCAAGCGAACGGCTAAGAATTCGAATGAGGTGATGACTGCTTAGAGCTATTTTGTTCTGACCTTAATGATGGACAAGATGAAATTGCATGGTTAAATTATCACTAATTGAATTGATATGTGGATAATGAGTTATAACTCAAATGGCATAGACTCCCCATACTCAATTAAGAGGTCACGGGTTCGAGTTACATATCTTTTTAAATTTTAGCCAAGAAGCAATAGCTGCTCTATTCTGTGCTAATAATATTCTTGCTAGGTTACAAAAACTTTATTCAATATTTATATATGTAATAATCTTTCATTTAGTGATTTACTAGCTAGAACCCATGTATGTGCTTCCCTAATTAGTGTTAGGAAAAGTATATGTAGACAACAAAAATACTAAATAATGTGAACAATGGAAATATCGGATGTTCAATTCAATATGTATGCAGATGATTATGTTAATTATTTTTAATTGGATGGTTATTCCTTTTGATTCGATTTACTCATGAATAGTTAATAATGTGTGGATGTTCAATTCATTAGATGTGCAGATGGTTATCCTAATGTTAGGGTTTAGGGGATAATTTGAGAGTGAAGTGTTATTTTACTTTATTAAGCCAATTCTAGAGTCTATTGTTCATATTGTTGATAAAAGTTATTGTCTACCTAACAAAATCTTTAGTGTTATTTTGGGATGTAATTAATAATAAAGGTCAATATAATCATAACCATAGCGAAGCCAAAAGGGCTATATATTAGGGTATTAGCAATTTCCGCAAAGTAGTAAGCTAGGAGGAATATGAAATGAAATAGTATATATGAAAGAAAGAAAGAGAAGAAAAAGATTATGATCTTTTGTGCATATGACTTTGATAAGTGGATGTTGTTGAATAGTGAATAGAGAAAGAAAGAAAAGTGATGTGTTGATGAATGAAGCATCCGTGCAAATGAACTAACCAAGAATCTGTAATAAGAGACAAGTAGTACGCCGCAGAATCTTTAATCAGTGAATTGTGTTACCCTTATGCTACTGCAATAGTACAATAATTCATACCACAAAAGCAACCAACTGGGCTCTACACCCTCTAATTTTCTCTATCATAATTGATTAAACACACACACAAAAAAGAAGAAACTACAACATCATCAATTTTAAAATATCTTCTTCCTCATAATTGAAATGAATAGTTATAATAAAAGGTGAAATTAATGGATTTGTAATGCTAATACGATCCATCTGATATGACTCAATTCACATGTATGGATATTTTAGAGGGGGATAGTACAATTATAGTGCTAATATACTGGATCAAAAGAACATACATATAAAAGTTTGTGACCTGCTACATTTACATGTCGTTTTTAAATTTATCGAATGAATTATGTAGCTAGCTCCGACCAAAAAAAGAAAAAGAAAAGAAAAGAAAAGAAAAGAAAAGCTTTATGTAGCATTTTAAACAATAATTAGAACTAGATATAAACCTATATGAAAGACATGCATTGTTGCTATCATCAACATTATTGGTGAAAAAATACAATAATGTTTTTTTCTTTATGCGTTCTTATATATTAATATATATGTTCACTATGTTTTACATAGTTGCAGTAATATACGTAATAATTACAAATTTATAGTATGTAGAAGAATGTATATTATAACTTTTTTTCTTTGCTTTCTCATTTAAGGGATAACTTTTATATTGTTCTTGTTATTCTTTCTATAGCGTAGTGGACGTACCTCTCGCTTCACATTATTGAATGCTAGAGAGAACAACATGAATGCATTATTCATCACTTTCATAGGACCACACTATCCAATTATTGTTGGGTCGATANNNTCCATGCTTTATTAGTTTTAGGTTTATTTTAGTCTTTAAAGTTACAAATTTACTTTCTAAAGCTTCAATTTTTAATTTGTTAACCGCCAACATATATTACACTTTATAAGCCATTTTTCTTCTTCATATAACAATTTTACTTGTTTGAAATGTTAAGTGATATTTGACATTAGCTTGAGTTAAAATCTAGGTTCTATATACAGATGGTTTTCTGAATAATTATTTACATTGAAAAGGCATAAATCTTTTTTTTCTTTTTGAGATTTGCTTCGAACTTTAGTTTTGCCATATATATGAAGTATCAACTCTCTTTGGCAATCACCTAGCTCTTGGTTGAAGCTAATGACACCAAGGTCCAATTTGGGGGAAGTTGATTTCATGTGTGTGTTTTTCTTTCTCTTTTTTTTTGACGAAAAAAAAAAACTAAATTTCAAAGATGAAAGAAACGAGTATAACGGCGACAAAACCAGCAACACTACAATGCGCTAAATAATTTTTTTTATTGAAAAGAAAATAAACAATAACTAAAAAAGAAAAAACAAATAAGAAACTGCTTAAAAAGACAGTTTTGCTAAATATTATTCTAAAATTCTTTTTAAGGCAACGGAACCTCCACTTGGGGAGAAAGAGTTCTCATTGCAATCTTTACCATAATGTCTGCTACTGTGTTTGTATCTCTCAAAATCAACCGGAGATCGGCACGTCATTTTCAAGACATGATATCTCGGATTTTCAATACCAAAAGATCAATAAGACTAGAACAATCCTGTAAATTATGGATAATAATAAAGGTCTTCACACAATCTCATAGATAATATCTCTTTTTTTCGAGTCCCAAACTAAAAGAAAGTATCTCCAAATAGCAAATAATTCTCCTTGCAAAATATTATGACTCTCAATTATTCTTAGATAGCCTCATGATTGCCACATTCCTTTTCAATCTTTGCTAACACATGCAAAATCAACCCGAACACTATTGCTAGGATAGCTAGCATCACAATTAATCTTAAAGGTACCTACCAAAGAAAAATCCAAATGCCACTAATGTTGGAGGGGAGATAGAACTAAATAATTAATCATATAGACAAATATATTTGTAAAAAGAAAAATGATATTTGTATAATTTATTTTTTAATATTTTCTCATTTTTACCAATTATTTTTAATACTAAAATTAAAAAATATATACAAAATATACACAAAAATAGTGTAGATAACTTTTTTTTAGAAATTAAACGAGTATTTTTTTTTTTTGGTTTTAACAAGTACTTAAATATGGGTTTTTGTCAAAAAAAAGGAAAACGAGTTTGTTGTCCTTATAATAATAAGCCCAAAACCATTTGATTGTATGGGCCTAAGTAAGAAATAGAATTAGCAGGAT
>NC_029787.2:122183963-122198886 GCF_000816755.2 Arachis ipaensis
AAGATAATAAAAAAAAAAAAAACAAAGGAGTTCGGGTCGAACAACCGGGTCTCCGGAGCGAGTTCTGGTTCGGAGCTCATCATGCCTGAAAGTTTTTTTTGTGAAGAATGATTGCAGAGTCGTTGCGGAGTGAGTCGCAGGAACACACATAGATAGAAACTGATAGAAGACAAAACCCTGCTTCTTCTCCAAGTACCCAACAACGTCTCTTCCTTCTTCTTCCTTCAAACGAACCACGCAAATGCCTTTCATTTCGAAAATCAATCGCCAATCTGATTACAACCTCTTCCGTTCCGCCACTCCCCTCGTCATCGACAATGGAGCTTCATATTTCCGCATCGGGTACTCACTCTCACGAACCCTAATTTCACTCCCAATTTTTATTTTTCTTTTCTTTATTTCCTGGATAGCGTGCTTTCGATGCATTTCGGCTGTCAGCTTGATTATGGGTTTGCTGGTTTTAACGCTCAAGTTGGTTCCTTTTTGGTGAATTTTCAGGTGGGCAGGGGAGGATGATCCCCGTGTTATTTTCCGCAACATTGTTCAAAGGCCACGTCATAAAACCACCGGTATGATACTCTTCTCATGTTTCTCACCATTCTGTTTGGTTTTTCTTCGTCTTACTTTGTCACTGTTTGTGTTTCCGTGAAAAATGTATCTGTTCTTCTCCAGAGTAGCTGAGGCGACAAGCTTAGTTACTTCGTTACATGCTACTACTCAAATCAAAAGACAAACTTGTAGCTTAATTTGAGCTGATAAAATACACTACTTAAGCTGGTTTAACTGGATCATACCATTATGTACAAGATAATAATGTAATGTATAATATAAAATACAAGATAATTAGCAAAAACAGAAGGGAATAATGTAGCATATTGAATGATTATTCCGTTGACATTCTGTGATACAGGAGAAACTGTCACTATTGTTGGTGATCATGATCCAGCACTATTAAAATACTTCGACTGCACACGCTCCGGACCACGCTCAGCATTTGACAGCAATGTTGTTTACCAGTTTGAAATAATGGAATATGTAAGTCTCTTCTAAGATTTGTGAGTATGGAAGGGAAAAAATATGTTTAAGATTCAATTCTCGATGATCACTTCACCTGCTTGTTTGAGTTTGTGTTGTCCCACCATCTATGCTATATGCTTGTGAAGTTGCTCTTCTGATTTGGGAATTGGTATATGTGGTGGCTGCATGTTATTGGAGTCCCTGTTTTTTGAGGAATTAGAAGTAGTACTTGAACTATAAAGATTTTGGTATCACTTTGCTATTTCTACCAATGACATACTTATGGTGTTAGTTAATGACTTAAGCCAACTTGAAATGCAAAGAAGCAATATCTAGTAACTTCATACTTTAGCATTCACACAGGGCTTGGGATCATCTGTTCTAAAATAACAGAAAGTGTCCTCCATAATATTCTATCTTTTCCTCTTCTAGGATACCTGACTGCTGGGCCATTCTGATATATAGTTTTATGTTGAATCAGAGTTTGAACATTGACTATAAATATTGTGCTTTGTTTTTCTTATCTAGAGTTCTTAATTTCTTCAAGGTATTGCATGCTGATACTTTCATATCACTAACACACTGAGGATCATGTGTTGCAATGCTGGGTTCTTTTCTTGGTATGCGAATGATTAATTTGGGTGACATTTTGGGGTTTGATAGGTTAATGGTTATAGGTCACATATGGATTTTGGGATCATAGGCTCATACAACTAGTCGTGCACGTACATGTTTAAAGTGAATGCTTCATTAGTTTGAGTTGTGAAAAAAGGCATTACTGACATCTTTCATTTGTAGATTCTTGATTTTGGATTTGACCGGATGGGTGCAAATGGATCAGAGGTATGGCCTTATGTGGAGTAGTGTTTATTTTTCTTTCCAGAACATTCATGTTTAATTCTTGGTGCCTATGCTGCTGATGCAAATACAGTTTTTTTCTTTTCTTCACAATTTTAGTTTTTAAATTATTTTATCTCACTACTCTTATTTCTATGTTTTAATGCCGGAGCAGATTGATCATCCTGTTCTGATCACAGAATGCGTGTGCAACCCAGTTCAGTCTCGAAGTAAAATGGGTGAACTTCTTTTTGAGACATATGGAGTTCCATCTATAGGTTTGTACACCTTTGTTAACTCTATTTATTTATTTATTGGTGGGTGGGGGTTAGCTCTTCGTATACTAAGCGGCCTTAGTAGAAGCACAATTATAGGCTTGTTTTTGTTTTACCCTATAGCCAATCTATATGCCACCAGATCTGTTCGTAACTGGGAAATAAACTACGTGAAGACCTTAAAGGCCATGTTTGGCTTCTTGCCGCATATTTGCTAGTTTGGAGACCCCATCATTGGTGCGTGGATATTTCTGTTATGGGCTACATGTTTTAAGCATAATAGTTAATCCCAAATAGCATGAGCGGTTGACCCTGTAACCACTATAGTGGGTAGTGGGTTTGATAAGCTTGTGTTGTACATGCAGTTTTATTGACAAAGCAATCTGTGCTTCTTTGTTGTGGCAGCCTTTGGTGTTGATGCAGCATTTAGCTATAAATATAACCAGCTACAAGGAATTTGTGATAGAGATGGTCTGGCAATGTGTCCTGGATTTACTACAACCCATGTGATTCCGGTATGCACTTCATGCTATTTAGTATTCCCCTTTTCCAACAAGGTCATGTGAAGGAATCGAACTTGTGGTGTTCTTTTGTGAGAGAAAAACTTGTAAATATTATATTGTCTTAATGAGCAGTGGCTGTAATGTGATGAAATCATTTATCTTATTTTGCATCATCCTTAAGTAATAATTGCGTGTTTTCTGGTATCAGTTTGCTTGTGCTACTGTGCCTGACTGTCTATCTTCCTGCTACATGTAAAGGCATCTCCTTATGATATTTCTAAAAGTAATTTATGCTTAATTTGAATAGATAGATGACTTCAACATAATTTTAAATATGACTTGTAAGTGTAGAAAATTGAAAGTAAAAAAATAACACTACTTTTCTTTGAAAGAGTATTTCCACTATCGGGGGGTCAGGGGGAAGTTGAAGTACAAGAAACTCCTTAAAATGGAAAAGGAATCAGTAATTTTTGTTGTTTTTTTAAGAAAAACGTTTTAATATATGTGCAGTATCCTTTTTAGTGGTCAGTTTCTGTTGTATAGTAGGGTTGCTGATTTTCTGATAGGATTTATATAGTCTTCTAAGTGCATAATGTGTATTTATAATTCTTTATTTGTTTCGTTTACAGTTTATTGATGGTGAACCTATGTATAAAGGATGCTGCCGAACCAACGTCGGTGGATATCATGTCACTAATTATTTAAAGCAACTTCTTTCACTAAAATATCCTTATCATATGTGAGTATAAAGTCATCTGGGTTCTGTTTCAGCTATTACCAAACTGAGAACTAAAAATAGTACATAGTATTATATTTTGTTAAACACTTAATGCAGGGGAAGATTTACTTGGGAAAAAGTTGAGGACCTGAAGATGGAACATTGTTATATTGCACAGGACTATGTTTCTGAAGCCAAGTTGTTTCAGGTATGAAACTTGATTTTCTTCTTTTCCCATGTAATTCCTTTGGTGTCTCTTTGGCTTCACTTTATTAATGATTTTGGACAGAGAGGAACCAAAGAGGCGGAAGAAAAAACCAGATTGTGGCAGCTACCGTGGGTTCCACCTCCGACAGAGGAGCCTCCTTCTGAGGAAGAGATTGCAAGAAAGGCAGCAATAAAAGAGAAACTAGGTCAAAGGCTGCGAGAAATGGCTGAGGCGAAGAGATCATCTAAAATAAATGAACTGGAAAATGAATTACACGGTTTGGAGTTCCTTTTAAATCAGCTTGAACAAGTTGCCGAGAGTGATGTTCCATCTTTTCTAGCAGAAACTGGCTATGTCTCTAGGCAAGAGATAGAATCTGCTCGTAATAGAACTACACAATCCTTACGGAAAGCAAAAGGTGAACCAAAGAGTGAACAAACAGAAACTGAAAAGGCTGATTCCTCAAATAATGAGAAGTATTCTCTAGTTAACGTCGCTGATGAAATGCTGACACCAGAACAGGTCAGTTTGGTACCAAGCAACTGAGATCTTCCTGTTTTCTCATGCTTTAAATGTACATGTGAATTTTTTTTCTTGGAGCCATCTTTGTTTTACAATCTTAATACTCAAGCCCATTTTCGCATGTTGTTATCCATGTCTTATGTTGAGATGTCCATTGGTTGTGCTTGATTGGTAGCTTATTGAAAAGAAGAAACAGTTGTCAATCAAATCCATGTCTGAAGGGCATATGCGATTAAAACAGAAGCGCCAAGAAGCGGAATTAGAACGAGAAAGGAAACAACAGCTAGAGGAGGAGAAACGCTTGTAAGGATGTGTCAGCTTTTTAATTTTAATTTATAATACTTTGTTTGTTTATTTTGTGAATAAAATAACTTTTCCATCATATTCAATTTTGTAACTTGGGAAAACTAAACGAGAGATAGAAGAGTAAATCTGTTATTTAGGATATTGATTTTGAAGTAATCATGGCTGCTATCTTGAACAAGGCTTGAATGAATATAAATTTTAATGCTCAATATTTTCTTGTCCCTCCTGCCCCCCTTCTTTTACTGTAGGGAGAACCCAGAGCTCTACCTGGAACAATTGCATGCTAAATACAAAGACCTTTCAGAGAAAGTTGATCAGCGAAAACGGCTTAAGACAAATGGAGGCCATACAAATGGGAATAACCTGTCTGGTGGTGTTGGTCGTGGTGAGAGATTGAATGCTGCTCAAAGGGAAAGAATGCGCCTGTTGACAACAGCTGCTTTTGATCGTGGTAAGGGTGAGGATACATTTGGTGCCAAAGATGAAGATTGGCAGCTTTACAAATTGATGAGCAGAGACAATGATGATGATGATGAGGGACCAGATGAGGATGACGCAGAATTAGCCCGCATCTCTTCAAGACTACAGGTCAGGTTATTTCTTTTACAATGCGAAGCTATTGCAGTCATATTTTGACTCATTTCCTTCTACGAAGGGTCCTCAATGATTAAAGTTTGCCGAATATTTGCTTTGACAGGACTTGGATCCAACATTTGTGCCCAAATTAGAAACAAGTACCTCTCAAACTGCTGAAGTGCCTCGTGCTCGTCCTCTCACGAAAGAAGATTTTCAGATTGTATTTGGGGTAGAAAGGTTCAGATGCCCCGAAATATTGTTTAATCCAAACTGGGTTGCGGTTGATCAGGTAGGGTTAGATGAGATGGCTGGAGTTTCCATGAGAAGGTTATCATACAAGGATGAAAGCCTGGAATCGAGACTGACTAGTTCCATATTATTGACTGGTGGAAGTTCTCTTTTCCCTGGTATCATCGAACGCCTAGAAGCTGGAATTCGGATGATTAGACCGTGTGGTTCCCCTATAAAAATAGTTAGAGCACTGGATCCGGTGATGGATGCATGGCGTGGGGCTTCTGCCTATGCATCAGGGCCACAATTCCATACACAAACTTTCAGTAAGATGGATTATTATGAGAAGGGCGAGGATTGGCTTCGCAGTTATCAACTGAAATACTCATTGTGATTTGACTTCGTAACACATTGCTGTATATTTTCTGGAACATGAACATGAAATCATTCTCAATGTTATCTAATTGTTAATCTAATTGGCTGCACTAGCTTTTGCTGAAGCGAGAACATTCTGATGATTCTGCATGTTTAAAATTGAAGAACACGCGATTGAGTTGATGTTGATCACTGATTTTAGAGTTCCAATGAAAATAATAATGAGAAATATATAAAGTTAACTACATGTGTAATTTTTGTTTAGTTAATTAGATTCTCGACGCCTGCAAACTGAAAAGGTGTAATAGCAGATGAAATCAAAGTATATGAATAATAGACAATATTAAGTAATTTTGAAGCTTAGTAATAACAAGTAGTTAATAAACAAAATGTGAAAAAGTGTAGAAGAGGAAAGAGGCACAGAAAACCCAACGGCTACTGCGCAATTTAAGGAGCCTCTGGCCTCTGATAGGTAAGTTACCGTTGGAATCTGTTTAAGGAAACCATGCCACAATTTGACCGTTGAAAACACAACAATCTGCTCCTTTTCTTTTCCCAACACTCTCACACACACTTTCTTTTCTGCTTCTTCTTCTAACCTTCTTCCACTGCAGCAAAAGAAGCAGAAGCACAAGTAGCAATGGAGTCACCTCAGGCTAAGAAATCGGGGCTGAACCTCCCAGCTGGGATGTCCGGAACCTCGCTTCGCCTTGACACCATATCAAAGTCATCTTCTTCGACCTGTAGCGACAGGTTCATACCGTGCAGGTCCTCGTCGAGGCTGCACACATTTGGCCTGATAGAGAAGCCATCACCGGCTAAGGAAGGAGGCAATGAGGCCTACTCGAGGTTGTTGAAATCCGAGCTCTTCGGCTCTGACTTTGCTTCCCCTTCTTCTTCTTCACCAATGACTAGTCCCAGCAAGAACATGCTGCGCTTCAAGACCGATCACTCTGGACCCTCCTCCCCTTTCTCGCCTTCCGTCTTGGGACACCGCATTGACTTCTCTTCTGATTCTCCCACTCCTCCTAAGCCTCCCAGGAAAGTTCCCAAGACACCCCACAAGGCAAGTTCTCCTTCTTCTTCTTCACTTGCAATGCATTTGAAATTACCTGTTAGGGTCTAGGATGTTCAAATAATAGTGATCCAAGTTTCAATGTTATGCCTAGAATCTTGGGTGAAGTAACATTATAAATTGTTACCTATGATTATAATTGTGCAGGTTCTGGATGCACCATCACTTCAGGATGATTTCTACTTGAATCTGGTGGACTGGTCCTCACAGAATGTTCTTGCCGTTGCGCTAGGCACTTGTGTTTATCTATGGAGCGCTTCTAACAGCAAAGTAAGTCTTAATCAGCCACAATTTCCAGAACATGACTCAAGATAAAACCTTAAAAATTAAAGTGTTGATGTGGTTGCAGGTGACTAAGCTATGTGACTTGGGACCTCATGATGGTGTCTGTTCTGTCCAGTGGACCAGGGAGGGTTCTTTCATATCCATTGGTACAAATCTTGGTCAAGTTCAGGTACCTTGTTATAGATATAGTTAGTTGACTTGGCGATTGAGATTAAGCATGAGAATAACCTTATTATGGTACACACAGATATGGGATGGAAGTAGGTGTAAGAAAGTAAGAACAATGGGGGGGCATCAGATAAGAACAGGTGTGTTGGCGTGGAATTCGCGCATTCTGGCTTCAGGGAGCAGGGATAGGAACATTCTTCAGCATGACATGAGAGTTCCTAGTGACTTTATTGGCAAGCTTGTTGGCCACAAATCTGAGGTATGAAATATACATTGAACTTAATCAGAAGAAATGAAATTGATATCAATTTGACAGGTATGTGGCTTGAAATGGTCCTGTGATGACAGGGAACTTGCTTCTGGTGGTAATGATAATCAGGTATGCTTCTATTAACACTAGTGTAGATTAAAAAACAAAACATGATTGAATGTCATGATTTATTATTATATGAGCAGCTATTGGTATGGAATCAGCACTCTCAGCAACCGGCATTGAGACTCACTGAGCACACAGCTGCCGTGAAGGCTATAGCATGGTCACCTCACCAGAGCGGTCTCCTTGCGTCCGGCGGTGGAACCGCCGATAGGTGTATCCGTTTCTGGAACACGACAAATGGCCATCAGTTGAACTTTGTTGACACTGGAAGCCAGGTTTCTTTCTTAAGCTGTCTATTGAGAGACATGAATGAATAATGTACAGTTCTATAATAATAACAATAACAATGTTTGACTAGGTTTGCAACCTTGGTTGGAGTAAAAACGTGAATGAGATAGTAAGCACTCATGGATACTCCCAGAATCAGATCATGGTGTGGAAATATCCATCACTAGCAAAGGTAATAATTTATTGTGGCAGTTGAGAATTTCAAGTAATAAAAAGAATGTGATATGAAGAAATATTGAATTTGATTATTAGGTTGCAACTCTAACTGGCCACAGCATGAGAGTGCTTTATCTTGCAATGTCTCCTGATGGTCAAACAATAGTCACTGGTGCAGGGGATGAGACGTTGCGCTTCTGGAATATCTTCCCATCCATGAAAACACCTGTAAGCATTTATGCATGTCACCAATTTCCAATTATGCTTTATAAATAATAATAACCAGTTGGAATATGAATATGATATTTCAGGCCCCGGTTAAAGATACAGCTCTTTGGTCACTCGGCCGAACCCAAATTCGATGATCCCACTAATGCCCATTATTTTGGTTACGTTGTTTGTAATTAAAAATCCTCCCCCTAATAAAAAGGATATAGGCATATACATAGCAACTAAGGAATTGTAAAGTATTATTTTCCTCACTAATTTGTACTTTTTTAAATAGGCATATACATTTTTTTTTACCAAAGATACGAAGACTCGAATCCGCAACCTCTTAGATAAGTATGGGGAGATTATGCCATTTGAGCTATTACTCATTGACAAATAGGCATATACATAGCAACTTAGGAATTGTAAAGTTTTATAAATCGTAAGATCGATCAATAATTTCCTCTTGTTTTCGCAGGATTTAAAAAAGTACAAATTAGTGAGGTAATAAATAATACGTTGAAAATATGATTAAAATTTAATAACTAACACCAACCAATATAGTGTTTCTTTTTTTTTTTTTTCGGCCATAAAAATATAGTGATGAGTAATTGGCATGCATATATATGATATCTGGATAAGGATGTCAAATGAGAGGGAATATTCTCCACCGCTGGACCCCACTTTGTCTTCATCTACGCTTCAAAGTCACACCAAAATAAATATTAAAACAATTCTGCATCATCACAATTATGGTGGACCCCATCTCTGACCTTTTTATTATTGTAACCATCCACACCAGAATAATTGTGCAATTAACAATTATGATTAATTTGGTAAATTAATGAAATCAGAGGCTGGAATTTGATTCTTGATCATATTTTAAAATTTTATTTTCATTGCTCTCCTCGCATTATTTTTCTTTTTCTGTTTGCTCTTTTTTGATAGTTAGTATACATCATTAAGCTAAAGTTAACCACTACAAATATATAGAGAAAAGTAACAAAAACATGAAAGTAATTATCAAAGAAAAATAACAATAAGAACTAAAATTAGTAAAAAAATAGTCTACATTTCCTTTTTACCTTGTTAAGGCTGTAATGTTCTTTTAACATTTCTAGATACATTCATAAATGAAAATGAATTAACAAAGAAAGAAGAAAAGAACAAAACAAAAAAATGAATCAAAGAACAAATCAAGTTCCTTCCTGTTAGAACAATCCTTATTGCAACAAATCATTTACAAAATGCCAACCTGAATGCAATTAAAAGGGTGGCAAAGAATTTTGGTGTAAGAGGAAATTACATGAAATTGAATCAAAATGTACAAGTTTGTTGTGAATTATGATTAATCAAGTTTCTTTAAAGTTCTACAGCATCACAAGTGGTTGTGATTGGACAACAGCTTCAATGCTTGGTTTTTCAGTTTCAGCTGAGGAGGTTTCTGTGATCTTCAAGGTCTTGCCACCATGCTGCTTTGCTTGGTGCTGAGACCAGTAAGCATGTGCAGCCAAAACCCTATCCAACAGTTCCTGTGGTACTGGCTCCCCTCTCCTCTGTTGCGGCGAGATTTTCGCTGTGTGCACTAATGTTTTCCATTTATCCTGCACCACACACCAATACATCATTCATATATAGCAATTAAGAATCTATCATTTTGAAAATTTACAGAATGAAGGAGTGAAATGATGTACCTTTAAGTCTACATAAGTCCTGTGCTCAGCATTCTCGAAAGCTCGAAACTTAACATCACGCCACCTGCATTGGTGTAAACATTGTCAGCAAACTAAGTTGTGTTGTTTACAGGCAGTCAAAAGTTATATTTTGTAACATCCAATACCTTCCAGTTCCGAGTTCCTCAACAGCTCGGACCAGTGCTTCTACCTCTGTCACAGAGAACGGTCGCCTGGTTCGCCGCTGTGCACACTCGGAGCGCTTGCTTTTCTGACTAAAAGGGACCACAGCTAATGCATCTGTGCTAGCTGGAACAACAACCAGTGCTCGGCAATCTAGACTTTCTTTGTCAACAGTAGGGTCAGTGGGGGAAGTCATAGAGTCATGGTTACTTTCGACTAGGTTGCCTGGATTTGTCAGCAAGGAAGATTCATGCAACGTATCAGTAATCTCTGAATCTATCACCGGAGTTTCTGGGGACCTATTAAATTTAGGATAATGATGTTAGCTATGGAATAATGACGAGGCAGCGAAAAGAAAGAACAAACTATGTTATAAAGTTTGGCGCACCCGGCAGGCTGTGAAGTTTCACATTGAGAAGGAGGATCACCGACACAAGCTGCTGCAGAATCTAGTAGAGAACTCGGCTCCAACTCGAAACTGAGGTTATCCAGACTTTCTTTGCAAGATATACCAGTCTGTACAAGTGTCCTATTGTCATCTCTAACCTTCTTTCCCTGAAGAAGAACACCAACATGCGCACCACCTCCAAGTATAGTCATCACTGTTTCCATGATTGTGCTCTACAAAAATTTGGAATCGTAAACAGTGCAGAGGTTAGTGCAATGTTAAAGAGCAAATCACATTGATAAAATAAAAGAATGTAGCCTCTCCTATGTTGATCACATAACAGAAAACACTAACAGTAATAACTTTTCTGAAATGAAGATAAAGCTATCTCAGTTTCTACCTTCAGCGATCCAATAGTCGCAGTTTCAGGGACCTCAAAATAAAGCTCTGGTATCCTTATTGTCTTAATGCTAAATTTCACTGTTCACAAGGAAGACATAGCATGTTAGTTACAGTTGTATGTCATGAACAACCAAGATAAGGAAAATGAATGAACATAAGACAAGTAGTTACCATGAGGATCCTTAGGATTATCCATTCCCTTCTCAGGGGAATTAGACACACTCTCACTGCTGAATCCTCCATCCGAAGTTACCCCTGAAACCCGGTCAAAGAATTTCCTCCTCTTAACACGGATCTTGTGCTCAGATCTTTCGAAACTCTGACAAATCTTCCTCTTGCGATAAAGCAGTTGTGCTCCCATATCTGCAAATTCTATATTATTTTCAGTGAAACACAAACTCACTCGTAGGCATAGTATGCATCAGATAATGAAGCATTCTGTAGCACATTTCCAAGCCGCATTACCTGATCTTGAAAGTTCACAGTCCTTCAAGTTTGGAGCAACTTTCCAGTGTTTGGAAAACAGATGCTTCCTGATTCTCCGGTGCGCAATGCGTTGCGGAGACCTAAAAGTTTTTGACTTGGTGCAAACCTTGCTGCACCTTAAAAATTTTTCGTCATCATCTCTAACACCTAACTTATTACCATTCCCATGCTTCGAATAGGAAGCAATGGAAAAATATTTCCTATACAATGGAGACTTAGCATTACTATTTGAGTCAATTAGTGTCCGAGACATATTCAACTCCAATTGATTCTTCGTACTACTTTTATCAGCCGAATTTGATCCCTGAAAGCCTGAACTGTTAGCCTCCTTCTCCTGTCTGAATCCATTATTTACATTAACATCACATGACTCCCTAAAATTTTCAGGTGCTTCTACTAATCTATTAGAATAGTGTTGGAATTTATTATCCCATTCACAAATTTCGGACTTCACATCAGCTCCAGCTTTTCTCCTACAGTCAAAATTATTATTAGCTGAAATGCATCCTTGTAAACAATCTGCATTGGCATCCAGAACAGATTTCTGAGTACAGTTTTGCATGGCCACCTCAGTCCTGAACTGACTTTCTCCACAACTTCCCCGAAGAATGTTGTCTGTTATTATAGGTTTAACTTCGTCGTGTTTCTCTTGTTCAATGACACCTTGGCCAAAGGCAGGTTGATGATTTCCTTCGGATGCATTGCTAGAAGCAGAGCTTTCACTCTCCTGCAACAACATGCCAGCTAATGCAAGTAGCTCAAAAGCACAAGCTTCATCATCCTGATTTGCTTTCTTGAAAACACCCCTCCTCTGAACGATTATCAAACTCGGATATTAAAAGCGAGTCCAGGATTAAATGGTAAACATAAAATAATATCTCTCCATAATTGCAAGTTGACATAAGTACTTACTCTTGCAGATCTAGGGCCTTTGGGTATAACGGGGACACGAAAGCCATTAAATCCATAATCAATCCTCTTCTTTGACACCATAGTTTAAAATAAATAGCTCATCAAATAATCGGAAGCGTCAGCAGACAGATTTTAGTCACTGTAAATTTTGAGAGAAGACCCATACATTAAATTTAATTGTCACATTTTTTTCTAGAAAAACATGTAGAATAGTACTTTAATAATTAAAGCTCCAATTGATTAAACGGACAATTTCTATATAAATACAAGAGAGAAAAAAAGACCTCTTATTGAATTCTTTGTTTGACTATCACACAGTATGCAGGCAAAAGGAAGATTAACTGATTAAGAACAATAATTTTGAGAGGAAACATGAAATTAAGGTATGATTTGAAAACAACTTCGGTAATTAGTAATTACTCATCCAACTCATTGACTCAATTCCATGGAATCAGACATAAAAACAACACACAAAACAGACTTTAGATTCAAATGACAGAAACACAATTCACATCATAGCAATAACATAAACCGAGAATTGAGATCACAAGAAGGCCAAATCATGACATAGATTCAGATGAAGTGATGAACTCGGCGGAACTTCATAAAAAAAATTCCGATTCCGTGGTTGATTTTTGTTGTATCGGCAAATTATCAAATCATAAGAAAATCCGCGATCAAATGAAACAGGAAATCCACAATTCAGTGTGAAGGAAAATTCAAAAACAGAACACAGCATCATCACAACTGGAGCAGCAGCTGTAAGCTGCACCGAGTTGCAGTGTGCTAATTGTAAGAGATCAACACAAAGAAGACCCATTTCCGATTCTCAAAATTTGTGTGCCATCAAAACTGCAGAATTTCAGGCCAAACCGAAGAATCTGAAGGCAAGCACACCTACTCAACACAAAAAAAGAAAGTCCACAACCAAAAAAATGGAAATTTTCATTCCAAACGCACAAGAAACAAGTTGCACACAGCATACCAAGCCTAACTTCCACGATCGGATCTAGATTCTCAACTGAACCCAACAATTTTCCAGAAAAAGAAAAAAAAAATTCAGGTGCCAGAACAGAACAAAATCGCGTACAAGCTACCCCAATTTTCACTTTTTCCCTCGGAATCTCCAAATTCAACACGTGAACTGTGGCAGAGTTAACAAAAACAATCTCCACCACAAAATCATGATGAGAATTGAGATCACAGCTAGCAAAAAAAAAACACAAAACAAAAAAGAAAAAAAAGAGACTAGGCTCAAAATTCAACATCCTTGGCATGCAAGAAGGCCAACTAACCTGTACAAAGAACAACATTTGCAGAAACAACGATCCAAGCTATGATCAAGTTTCCAAGCTTCCCATTTCCCACATGGAAAAAGAAAAAAAAAATAACGTAGAAACTGGTTGTTCCAAATCAAAACCCCGGGAATCTGTATGGAAAATGCAAGAGATCCAAAGGGAATTTGGGAATCTGAAACTTTCAAAGTTGTGAGCTTTCTGTGTTTCTCTCTCCTTCAGACATGTAAAAACTCCATTTTTTTTTTGGTTTTTCGTATTTTGTCAAAATATGTTTTTTAAGAGATGAAATAGATAGATAGATAGATAGAATAGAAGATAGAGAGTTTGTAAATGGACAAAACACAAAAACCCACCCAATACCACGCAACAGTTCTCCCCCTTAAACCCCTTTTAATCTTATTAATACAATGGTTTTGACCACATAACCGGATCATCCAGTAAAATCCTTCCAGTTACCGGATATACCCGGTTACCCCTCCCCAAGCAAAAACCCTCTTTAGACCCATTCTTAACCCCCGGAGGAGAGAGAAAGAGAAGTGGGTGTGCCACGTGGAGGACTCATACTTTGTACGAAACCTTTGTTCCTGAGAAGAAGTAAAAAGAAAAGAGATAGGACACCGGTGAGAAACATTGGGACTTGGCTTTCGTGTGTGTATTTGTATCTGCCCATTATTATTACTTTCCATGTTTACCCTTTTTATTGGTGGTCCATTTTATTTTTCCTCTTTTGTTTGAGTTTGTTTTTTTTATTACATTTGTTAACTGCTAATTAATTAATTTTTGTGATTCTTCTTAGTTTAGTTTATAGGGTGGAAATTTACTTGTATTTTTTATTGCCCATGCTTCCCTTGGCGTATGCATGTTTTATGGTCCAAATTTTATATCAAAGAAAATAAAAGAGAACATCTTTTGAGTCTCATAAAATTATTAGCCCTTCATAGGTCATCATCGATTTATCATCGCAAATAATTATGAATGACTCGGTTTTCAATTCCCTGGACCCTCCATCAGTATATTATTCCTCGTTTTCTTTCTTATTTTTAGGATAGATTGTTGCTGTTGTTCATTTTAATTAAATAGAATCATTATAGGATCAGAAGAAATATTATCTGACCTGAGACTTCCTAAACGGATAATATTAATATATGTACATTCACACATTGAAAAGAATTTGTTTTGCAAAAACTACATTGGTTGGTTGATGGTATTTTTAAGCTTCGGGAAGAAAATAAATAAAGTACTATTCCCTTCAAATTTTCAACTAAAAAATTCGCATTGGATCTAATGATCTCAACTTAACCGCAGCTTAAGATTTAAAATTACCATTTGTAGTACAATATTTTACTATTTGTTTAAATCTTGGTCTCGGAGGGTTTCTTCGACATCAGTTTCTATGTTATAGAACTTTAAAAAAAATAAACTAAAATACTATTTTGAGTCTAGTGTTTGAATTAA
>NC_029787.2:122198952-122208615 GCF_000816755.2 Arachis ipaensis
AAATTACGCAATTATATTGTTTTCAAAATGAAGACGTAAATACATTGTTTCATATATCTATAGAAACCGCTATTGCCAGTAAAGAAAACAGAAACTGCGACAGGCTCTAGCGGTTTCTGTGCTGCCACATTTGAACGTAATCCGCGATTGGCAGCAGTGGATTATGTGTTTATGTAAATCGCTACTGACAGTAGCTGTTTCTATAGATATATGAAATAATGTATTTGCGTCTTCATTTTGAAAATAATGTAATTGCGTAATTTTAAAGGTGTAGCCATTTATTTATGTAAATTGTCCTATTATTAAATTTAGGTGAAAATAGATATCTTTGTATAAAGTTATTAGTTAATAACTATTAGATAATTTGATATATTTGACTAAATTATTATTTGATATCTTTTAACAATCAATTTTATATAAATACAAACTGTATATGAATGTACACTTTAAATTTAACACAAATAATTAATAAAATGAGTGATATGAACATTAACAACATCATTATTAACTCATATCTTATTCTATGTGTTAGAAAAATATAATCAAAACTTTCTTATGATATTTCTTCTAGATTTCAAATCCTATAAATCAATCAATTTTTTATAATCAAAGAGACATTTTTTTCGTCAGAGATCGCTAGTGGTCGATTTTATTTACATACTGAAATTATATATTATTGGCTCTTTAATATACTAATTATTTATGTCAAATTTAATAATGGAATAATATTGAATCCGTTTAAAATTTTTTGAATTGAAATAAGACATTCTTTTGTAATTGAAATAGGACAATTAAAATGTTAGGAAATCAAAATAATACTTTATTCAAAATGATATTAGGTTTCGTTTGAAAGTAAGACTAAGACTAAGAGACTAAGACTAAATTAAGTCTTTGTATTATATTTGGTATAGAGTGTATATGACTCAGTTTTATCTTAGTATTCAATTTGATTCAAAATAAATATAAAGATAAAATAAAAATATTTACTAAATTATTCTTAATTATTAAAAAATATTATTAAAATTTCAGTCTATATTCTTAAAAATTTTAATATTTTAAGTCCCAACTATCTAAAAATACTAAAAAAATTAAAATTTTAATTTTATTCTCTAACCATTGAATAAAATATTAAATTTTAATCTCTCCGAATAAACACTACCTTAATAACTGGTAACTTTTACCATTTATGTTCTCAAATAAATATTTATTTTTTAAATTTTATTTGGTCCCAAACAAATGTGTAACGTGTGGCCTAATAGGTACCAAAAATAAAACGAGAGGCTAAAGTTTGGTGACAGTTAATTTATGATTTATCCACAGCATATGGCATACGGTTTTGTATCAAAGTATGTTTGCAGTTATTACATTTTAAATTACTGACTTTATTTTATGTCTATCTGACACCACTTTCTTCGCCAAAGTCCTTTGGGTCCCACGCTTCTTATGATTCCAAACGTGTCAATTCCTCAATTGTTTTGTCGGGTCAAACTTGACGCCCACAAACCGGGTTCGGGTCATACGTTTGTCAGATTCGTGTTGTACTAATTTCTTTTCTTCTTATCTTGATTTAATTTTCTTCTTGCATTTCCATGAACTTGTTTTCGTTATATTGATAGTATTATTAGATTATTAGATACTAGACAATGGTATCATTGATCTACCATTACCAGCATCATGCGTGTTGTTTAACTAATCTAAAACAAAAACATGGAACCTTAGCTTTGGTCTTTAATTATGTCAATATAATGTTTTAGAATCGTGCAAGTTACAAACTTTGCAATTTTTAAATTTCTATTTTTCCATTTCAATTACTATATCCTAGTTACGTGTTCTTAATTTTGTTTGCTAACTATCTAAATGGTGCTCTAAAACCCTGTCAAATAGTTATACAACCTTATACAACTCTTTATTCTCTACTGAATTCGTTCATTATTCCTTTTTCATACAAATTAATATTAGTGACTATTTTTGATCGCTCAATATATTTAATCAAATATATCAAATCATCTAACCATTTATAATATTTTCTTCACATAAAAATATATTTAGAAAAATATCCACTTTAAATATTACTATTACTATAAATAATAAAGATAAATATATAATAAATGCTAAGCTCAGCCGTGGACAACATATGGGGAACAAAAGAAAAAGTTGGATTATGTTAATTTTAAAAGACTTAAAGGAGGATTGTGTTATTTAGTATTTACACTTCAATATAGACACCCCACCAAAAAATTACACTTCAATATACATTTTTTATTTTTAGATATAAAAATGAATGTGACGAGAAAAAAAAAATAAATTCAATAAATGTGCATTATTTTTAGAAATATAAGGTATGCACTTTAAGACGATGTATTACTAAAAGTTAAATGATTTGGATCTTTGATTAATAAAATAATAATTTTAGTCTAATTATTTTATATAAATTGAAAATGAAGGTGCCTACATAATTTATTAGCAGCAAGGGTGCACCATACATCTCTATGATAATGGAATATATACCAGAAAGACATTTTTTCCAATTCTTTTGGTTCCCTCATATGATTTGCATATATAATTACATTTTTTTTAATCACCATGATCCGTTGATTTGTCTTAATTAAGGAACAACTAGTCACCAGCACACGCCAAAAGGAAAAGGACCAAAAGAGTAGTAGCTAGTTCGGTAGAAAAATAAATTTGTCACGTGCAATCCTCAACATGATGATAACACATATATAACAGCTATAAATAAAATGATGAGTAGTAGTAGATTAATATTTTTATTAAACGTTTAGGACTTGATCTCACTTATATGGGGGATTCTAGCTAGTTTCTTTTATTTGACAAAGACTCTCAAGAATTTAGTACTAAAAAAAATACTTCATAACGCCTCGTTTTTAATGCATGTGCTGATTTAAGAATCCAGAACTTATACCAAACCCATTGGTAGAAAGAAAACAACGTATATGTGTTGATATTTATAAAGGCAAAATATCTGCCAAGAGGATGCCATGGAATAATGTCTTACGCTACCTTAATTAATATTAATATTTTTTAATCATATTAAATATATATTAAAATTAGTTATTAAAATTAATTATTAATATAAAATATATATTAAAATATAAAAATAAATATATATTTATACATAAATATATTAATAATTAATTTTAATAATTGATTTTAACGTATAAATAATATTTTTATAATACTACATGTTAGTAGAACTTTGCATTTAAATTAAGACGTATATTTATCTAGCTACAAAGTTAAAGAAAGTCAAATTCAGTTGCTGGGTTACGTTGCACCTTAGAAGTTTCGTTGCGCATTGAGCTTGAATTGACTCCAGAATTCAATTTCAAAGTAAGCCAAATATATTTTTTTTAAAGAAAATTTGTCAATGAGTTATAGTCTCGCTATACTTACTTAAGAGATCGCGGGTTAGATTTTCTCTATCTTTGATAAAAAAAAGTAAGCTAGAATTTCAGTGCCATCTTTTTTTTTTATTATTATTATAAGCATAAAAAAATTAAGAGTTTATTGGAATAAATAAAAATAAATTTGTTTATTAATTCAGTTTTCTTTCTCTCAACTCAAATTAAACTAGTTCATTTACACCTTTTGCTTCTTGCAATAATTTGAGGTTAAAAATTCAGAATATAAGAAAATTATTTATGTTGTTATTGTAGCTTTAATTTGAGTTGCAGAAATACGAAGGACATTTTATATTTGGTTTAATTATTCTAAGAGTAATTATCTAAATCAGTCTGTAATATAGATAAAATTTTTTATGTTATATCAATAAAATTTTTTATTATAAATTTTTTTTTGTGCTATATATACAAATTTATGTGCTATTTTAATAAATTTTTGTGTTTTCCAACAAAAAAATTCTGTGTTAAAAAAATGCGAAAAAAATAAACAATAATACATGTACACATATTTATTTTGTTGGACTTATCTCAACTTAGTTATTAGTATCACCATTTATTTATTATATATCTCCAATTTTCAATAGTAATGACCATCTTGAACAATTATTATTAGAAGTGCAAAAATTTTAAGTATGCTAAAAACATTGGTGTTTCAGTTATTTTAATCGTTAATTTCAATTAATATATATTATATATATTTTTTATAATTTTGATTAACGGTTAAAATAATTAGAATACCGATATTTTTGATACACTTAAAATTCTTCCATAAGTATATACCGTTAATTAATATGATTTCTTTCTATAAAATATATAGTTGGTAAAAGAGGTGGCAACTTGTTCACCAAAAATAGAAGTCGGTTCTGCTACCTTTTCTTGAAGGCAATAGCTGAATGTTGAAGGAAGGTATCAATCCTCATCCAGCGTTGAAACTTTTTAAGGCTAATTCAGTTAATTTGGTTGCCTGTTAGAAGATGGTAGAGAATAATTAATCACCTATACTTAGTAAATTTATTTATTAGATTTATTAATGTTTTCACCAAAAGAAATAATTAAAACTACTCAGTCGCTTGTTAGTTAGATTGGTTAATTGGTTTTTATATTCATTCATTGTATTTTAATGGTTTTAATCTCTCATTCTCTCTTATAAAAGTTGGGTGCAAAACATTTTAATGTATATAGAATCCATTAGAAGGGGAAAAAATAAATAAATAAAATAGAGGGATTAGAACTATACAAAGATTAAAGCATGTTCCAAAAGTGAAGCTAGCTTAGGTTTCTCAGTGATCTCACAATGGGAAGCAATTTCAATAATGTTTCCTAATTATAGTGCCAAATCACTCCTCATTATAATGATCTTTTGCTAGATCCTGAAAGATATAAAGTATGGTTTAATAATAATCCAATTACAATTAGATTAAATGAAGCAGAAGAGATAGAGAGAGTAAATGGTGGTGTGATCTCATTTCCATGTGATAACTTGTGAATACAGCATGTCTTAGTTAGTTCCGCCAGCTATTTGTCCCCTCATCCATGCATATATAATTATATATTATACAAAGAGAAAGAACTCATCAATAAATTAAAGCCTAACTTGCCATTGCTAACGTGATCCACAAGGTTGCTTATGAGTTATGATTATGAGGCGGCAAAACGGGGCAAAAATTTTATAAAACTAAATTTCTATTATCATATTATGACGTAGTAATAAAGAGTATCATGAAGACAACTATTACAAGTCATTATTGCACATTGCAGATTTAACCAAAGTCGTCACTTTTTCATTATTATTATTATCGTAGATTCTCAATTGGTAGTTAATGATCAAAATTGATTAGTACCTCAGTGAATTTTTTAGTTTAATTGTGACACGGAGGATGTAATTTTAATTCACATGCTTGCATGCATTTTGTCAAGAACAATAACTAGTACAACAATTAAAAGTTAATTTAGCAGCTCTATCTATTTAAAGAAAATTCGTTACGATCTCTTGAATCTTACACCACCAAATTAAAGAGTGATTTTAAAGGTTTTAACTTGTTTGTGACGTGAAAGTAAAATATGCGGTTTCTTCTCTCCCCGCACTAAACTTCACTCGCAAACAAAACGGTTACTTCAAAAATACGCAGGCCTACTTTACTCATCACACCTCATCTTATTAAAGTTGCGAGAATCCAACCGGTTATTAAACCGATTATCCAACTGGGTTGAACCGTAGTAATATCGTACATTCATTCTGTGTGAATCTGATTTTCAAGTTGCATAATAAATTCCTTGTAAAGTCGTAATCATATAGTAGTTGTATGTTGGGATTAAAATATTAAATAATGTCCACCTTTATCACCAATCAACTTGTAAGATAACTCTTAGTCGTCGGGGAGGATTAATTTTTTTCAACCAATAATTAGTTAATATATTAAGAGGAATACTAAGGGCAGCAATTTTGGTATTTTGTAACCATTAATAATGTTTTTAATGGTGTGAGATAGAGATTACTCACTTTTGTTTTAATAGTTAAGTGCTGGCCAAAAAACACAAAAATTGCTGGCCCCTAAACTTTTTCTATTAATAGATGAACAAAGATTAAAAAAAAACAAAAAAAGAATAATAGTTACTGATTATTGACTGAGAAAATTGATTTCTATTTTTTTTTTCTATATCACATTTTCTTTGGTTATTTTACTGTTATTATTTTAAGAAAATACGTTTATTTGTAATTCATTCTGACATATTAAATGAAGTATTTATAATCAATTCTAAGTTTTGTTTAATGTTCTAGACATACCAATAATTGATAACGGGGAGTATACTATGTAATGCAACTTACTATAGTGCGAGTATTAAAATATAATTGAAAAGATTTTATAGATTTGACAAACTACTCTAAAAAAACATGTGTGCGATATTTTGGTTTTTTTTTTCCTAAAAAAAGAAAAGAAATAAAGCCATCCGTTAAACTTATTAATATATAGTAAAACTGTAAAGATTCTTAGAAGACTTGTTAAGTGTTAACAACGCTTTTCTTCTTACCACTTAAGTTTCTTCTTAAAAAAATAATATCCCTTTGATCTTTCAAGGAAGTATAATAATGACCAAATGACCTATATATGTACCCAGACACACAGAATTTATTTGTTTGTTTATTTTATGTCACATATATATTAGAGAACCAACAAGAGCCAAAATATAATTACTCAAAATTAAAGAAGTAATAGAAAAAATAAAAATGTATTTGAGTTGAATAAATTAGAGGGGATGAGGGGAGGGTGTATTACGGGTAGGTTGGTGTGTTAGGCATATGATGGGTGGAGTAGCATTATCAATTGTTGATTGCATAAGCATAAAGCATATGCAATAAGCTGTAAGCATATCACAATTAACTATTCATGGAACCGACAACCAAGTTAAGTTGGCCATCACCGCATCAACATTAACATTAACATTTAACAGTAACAAAGATCTTGCTAACACACTCGCTAAACAACACCAACAAAGGTTATTTAACAAGTACTTTTAACTAATTCCCAATAACAAAACCATAGTACAAGCTGTTGGATTTTTTTAATTTTTTTTCAATACTTTGCATTTGTATTTTCCAATGTCAGCACTGTCATTTTGAAACATTTGTTTATTATTATTAGTATCTACTATTGTATAAAAGATATTTACAAGTTTATTGAGTACAAAACCAATAAGCCATAAAAAATTAACAGATCATAAGACATGATAAAAGAATAACACAAAATATTTAAATTAATCTATCAATAACTAATAGACTATAGTGAATACATCACCAGCATGAAATATAAAATATATATTAAAATAAATTAAATTACATATATATATTTGTATATAAATATATAATGATTAATTTTGACAACTGATTTTAATATACACATAATATTTTTTATAACTAAATTAAAATCATTCAATGAGATCCAGATGCCGCCACTAAATCCCACTGCCTCCTCTATAATAGAATGATTAAAATTAAGAGATTTTATAACTTCACTAGCTCATCACCACTACACCTAATTTCAATTTCAAAGAAGCAAACAATATCGGTCTGGAAAAAGGAAGTATTTTTTTGTAAGATCTCCATCACCATATCTGTTGGAATGATTTGTGACGAAGAGCATGGACTCATTGGTCTGGCCAGAGCCCAATTCTCTTGACAATGTGGTAAAAGGTTGGGATTGAGCATGTTCATATATGTTCTTTTTTGGTCGTGATGTTCATATATGTTTGGAATAGGTTTAGGCTGGGTGTGGGCTTCATTATTGGCATTGGGTATCTAATAGGTGTAGGTGAAACTGGTTTTTGGAACTGGGTGTTGTTTCCATTATGTTGGGCTTGGTTAGAAGCTGTGTTTTGGGCTTCACGCCTACTACTATTGACCATTAAACTTTGTTGTGTACTGCCATGTACCTTAACGACATAAGAAATACCCTTTTCAAACAAAAAAGTCGCGTCCAAAAAGCTAGTTGCTATTTCATGTTATCCTGTGTGAGTCCTTTCTCTGGGCTTTTTAGCCTTGTTTTAATTCCAAAAAAAAAAATCCAGTGAGTCATGAAGCAAGCGACAAAAAACAAGTGCTATTCAGTCATGTATAATATAATATGCACAAAAGACCGCAAAGCTTGGTTTAGTGACAACTATGTTTGCTTTGCTAGGAGGTGCACCGGGTTCAAATCCTAGCTACTCCTCCTAGGAAGTTGATATATGGAATCTATTGGAAAAGGAAAGGGTGTGTGTGTAAGGGTACTTGACAAAAATATATAAATTCTTCCCAATGAGGCCATGACCACCCTAAAAACAAGTGCTATTCAGTCATGTATTCTGTATTCACCATGCTATACATTTAAAGTTGTGCTTGTTTCTAGATGTTGTATTTAGTAATCAAAAATTAAAATCAGTCCAAAAACACACAATTTCAGTGTCATCTGTATCTCTAATACTTCGCCAACGTACTCAGTCTCCCAATTCTCTTTTCTACCAAATGTAACCTCATATCCCTTCCCTTTCTCAATCTTTATGTCTCTATCCCTCCCCCAACGCAGCCTAATTTAATTCTCTTTTATATGGAGCTTTAACACAGACCCGTTACTAAAAAAGAAGCCATCATCTATTGGGATATTGTTGTGGTTGCTACCTTGCTACAAAGCTCTCGGAGTGGGGTCTCTAACCAGCTCATAATTTTTTCAGCCTAGATTCTTTTTACTCATTCCTATTTCCGCTTATATTGTTTTAACTAAGCTGTTTTATTGTTAAATTATACTTGTTTCAGTTTATAGCTTTATAGAGGTTTTGGATAAAAAGTAAGGTTCTAGTTTCACGTTGATCATCCCTTGGTTAATAGTTAAGGATAGGAACCTGGAGCACTTAAATATTATCCAAGTCCGAAAGCACATACAAAGATACTCGCAGTGGTTTCCCTTCCCAATTCTCATATCAATTAATCAACCGTTTCTTATCTAGCGACCACTAGAAGAGACTAAATTTAATTATAATATTAATAATTAGGTAAATAGAAAAAAATATAAATAAGAAAGGGAAAGAAATGTGGGATGCAATCAGTAGGCAATTGGGATGGAAACCCTATCGACTGTGGATAGCATCCCTACGGTTGTCTGGCCGCTGCCCGATCAAAACTAACCGGCCGCCATATCATTCCCATTTCAACGGAAAATGATACCAAGCTGATAGCTTAATCAGGCTTTCTTTGTACGCACTGACGCTACCACGAGAAAAAAACCACACATCTGTTTTTCCCCGTGCAAAATAAAATCAGTGCATAAAACCCCAAACATTGAACCAACAAAATAAAATTAACATTAATAAAAATATAAGCTAGAGTGCGGGGGCTCATATCAAGTGTAAATTAGAATGGATCTGTCATTGTGGGGAAAATAATCCCAATTCGTTCGTATTTAAAGTAGGAACAAGAGAGAAGAATCGAGATGGAAGGAAAAGAAAAAAAGGGTATAGTATTTGATTTGGAAACAAGAAAGCGAAGAGGGAGGTGGAGGGAGTATACAAAGAAAAAGAAGAAGAAGAAGAAGAAGAAGAAGGAGACGACGACGTAACATGAGATACCAAAGCCGAAACCACGTTTTTAGGGTTTCGGCGGCACCTTTGATTATGAATTGGGAAATTTTCCCCACTCGAGCCCTCTCTCAGTCCAATCACTGCCCCCAGCTCAGGTTAGGTGCTTATCGCTTTATATAACGGTGGATCTTTT
>NC_029787.2:122208680-122211740 GCF_000816755.2 Arachis ipaensis
ATATAATTTTTGAAGTAGAAGAGAATATAAAGTGAAATATTATGTATTTTAAAAGATATAAGTATTTAATATTAGAGTCATACAAAATTACATATTAATTTGTTTTTATTTTTGTATTATTTATAGAACAGAAGTTGAGATAAAAGACACAAATAACATAGAACTAATTTGGTTTTATGTCAGACAAATCTATTACTGAAGCAATATACCTGTTAAAAAGGATGATGGAGAGGTATCTTAATAATAAAAGAGATCTACATATGGTGTTTATTGATTTAAAAAAAGCGTGTGATACAGTGCCAAGGGAAGTCTTATAGAAGGTTTTAAAAAGGAAGAGAGTAAAGATCGCATATATTCGTGCAATAAAAAACATATATGATGGGGTTACAACTAGTGTGAAGACTTAAGGTAGTGTGACAGAGAAATTTTCTATTGGTATAGGATTACATCAGGAATCATCTTTAAATCCATACCTCTTCAAAAAGAGTTGATAATATATACGGCAAAATTAAAGTTCGAAGCAAATCTCAAAAAGAAAAAAAGGATTTATGCCTTTTCAATGTAAAGAATTATTCAGAAAACCAGGCTTTTTTACCTATATACGCAGGGAAAAATCATTTATTCCCAAAATACACAAGCATGGAAAGAGTTATCAAATTGCACAGCTCCATTTCAACTGAGGCACCCACGAAATGGTTTAACCTACCATTTCCATCCTGCTCCACGCGAAATGGGGAGAAGTGGACCTGTGCATGTCAGAGGCTGCATATCAAGCCAGCCAACCACGAAATGGAGCACCTCAAATGGGGCACCCACGAAGTGGCCCAATCGCAAAATGCAGACCTCCGAGGAGCCAGCCACGAAATGGCCCAACAAGTGATTGGCGCACGCGAATTGTTGCATGAAGGAAGCAGTCCCCGTACGTGCGGTCAGTGGCTGGTTTGGGAGGCAAGTTTTGGAAGCTTGTGGATTGAATGAATACAAAAAGGGTGATGGGGAGGGACCATAACCGTGTGGTAGAGAAATAGAAAGCAAGGAGGGTGGTAATTTTGGTGGAGTAGAAGTATTAGGGGGAAAATTTTTATTATTTATAAAATGAGTGGTAGTGGAATGAATGTAGAGAAAAATCTTAATAGGTTGGATGAGTTTCACATTTCGGCGCACTTACATCTGAAGGTCGGTTTTTTTATTAGTAGAAAAAATAACTGTGTTTAATAATAAATTTCTGAATTGAATAATTTTCTTTTTTCCCTTCTCTATTTCAGCCGGTACGTGTGCTAACTCCGCATGACATACTAGTCGACGTCTTTACTTCAGATCAAGCAGATCCAGCCATGGAGATCAGGTGGCAAATGCTTGAACCGTATTTAAGAAGAGTTGAATTCTATTATGCATCTTTAATAAAGCGTTTTGAATACGATAATCCACTGATTAGTGCGCTTGTAGAAAGATGGCATCCTAAAACCCACACGTTCCACCTTCCATGGGGCGAGTGTACTGTAACTCTGGAAGATGTTGCTATACAGTTGGGGTTGCCAATTGATGGTGAGCCAATTAGTGGCACTCTGAGATCTTGGAGTACATTCCATCAGAGGGATATTTGGCAATGGTGTGAGGAGCTCCTAGGTGAAGTTCCCGATAGACATGTCGGGACCACAAAGTATAACATAAAATTGAAGTGGCTCAGGAGTAGACTCCAACAGATGCCTCTTGACTCTCCCGAGGACGCCGTCGTACGGTATGCACGTTGTTACATTATGTATTTATTGGGTGGCGTTTTACTTCCTGACAAGGCGAACAACACGGTTCACATCTGTTATCTTCCTCTCTTGGCCAACTATGACGCCATTAGTACATATAGTTGGGGCAGCACCATTCTCTGTTGGTTGTATAGAGCCAAGTGCCTAGCGACTGATTATAACGTCGAGGGAATGTCTGGCTGTCATACATTGCTGATGTCTTGGATATACTTCAGGCTTCCTTTTTGGGCACTGGACGTGACGAGCCCATATACGTTTCCGTTAGCTACAAGGTAATATATTATGTTACATAACATCGGTAGTTATGAGTTTGTGTTATTTCCTGTGCGTCGGAGATCAACATGTTTCTTTATAGGTGGGCGGGTAAGAGAGGAAAGAATGACTACGCCGAGCAACGCTTGCAAAGGCACCGTCTGAGGTTGGACACTCTGAAGGTGGATGAGGTAATTATTCTCTTTGTTTGTTAAAGCATGATTTTGTTTTTTCCAAGTAGATTCATTTAACTTTTTTTGCGACGTTCGGTTTTGGTAGTTTACGTGGATGTCGTACAGGGATGCACGTATTCTGTTGAGGGTGCCTGCGGAATTTCTTGGAGCCCCACATGGTAATTTCTATATCGCGGTCGTGCCGCTGATTTTGTTCCGGTGGATCGAGATTGTTAACATCGATAGAGTCATGGGGCAATTCGGTGGCAAACAAGGTCCGTCGAACCCTCCGTTAAACATCGACACCTTTCATCGCCAATCGGCTCGCAACGACGATGGATGGTGGCCCATCTGCCTCCAGACATGGTTTGAAGTGTGGGTAAACCGACGAACTGTATCATATCGGCTACAGATTGATCGGGCAGATACCTTGCACCCCAGTTGTGATTATTATATGTGGTATTGCGCGAGGACAAAGAGGTTTTTGTCAGCCCCGTATGTGTTGAATGATCCCCGAGGTGATGACATTCTGCAAGGGGCCCCGGCAGAGTATGGGAGAGCCCCAGTCGTTCACTTACCCGCGGTTCCATAGGACAGGAGGCGCTATCGTGCGCGACGAGGCAGACATCATGCTATCCGAGATGATGACATACACGAGCCAAATTTTCCACTTTAGGATCTGTAACACCCTCACTATCAGAAGTTACGCTTCCGGCTGCGCTACTCTGATATCAAGAAGTATTACGACTACTTTACATACTAAATATTAAAATAGGAGCCTGTGACTCAACACCGTATCGCTAATCACTTTATAAACCGAAAATACATACTTCATCTAAAATAAACAAGCAGGCATAGATTCATATACAAGACTT
>NC_029787.2:122211951-122247539 GCF_000816755.2 Arachis ipaensis
TATATATATATAAGCTCATATCCCTCTTACAAAATTGTAATAATAAAGATGAGGGAAGAAAATAATCTAATTAATACAACAACATATAAATCAAACGCAGTATAACTCTTCTTAGTGCTTCTTCATTTGGCTCCTGAAAAGTAAAGCTGTAAGGGGGTGAGAACCTAACCACACGGTCTCACCATGAAGTTTCAAAGTTGTCATAAGAAGATATTTAATAGGAAAACTATTTTCAAATTCAGTGATTATCATTGCCTTATGAATCTTTTTAAAAAAAACCAATAGGTAATCGTTCAAAACCTTTTCAAAGAAACAATGTTTAATCTTTCAGAAATCCGAAACCTTTCCTTTCTTATAAGAAAAACTCAATCAGAAACCAACCACGCAATCAAACAACACAATTATTAATTCAGCACCAAAGTTCAATCTCAAATGTAGCATGCCAGAACAAACATAGGCAAGGCAGACAAGGAAAGCACAAGTAGGCAGCAGTTACAGCAAATAGTTCAAGTAGCAGTTACGAACAGTTTAGCAATTAGGCAAACCAAAACAAGTTCAAACTCAAGCAAAGCATACAAATGCATATGATGCATGACTGTCCTATGGCTGATGAGGCTCATTTGTCGGTTATCCAGCCAACCCGACAAGTCTGAATTGTACTTAGACTGTCCCCCGACGTGCATCCCCAAGAGTCTATGCATAACTTTTTCTCAAATAATCAATATTACTCAATGGGGGTAACATTTCCGGGAATTTATGTAGTGCCCGGTCACACACTTACGTCGTAGGGTCAACAGAGTATCGAGTCTTCAACCTGGTACACGTGGTGGCAAGCCACGACACTTAATCCAGGGAACCTCGTATCTCAGATATTTCAAATTTATAAGCCATATAAATAATTCATTCATCATTTATCAATATTTGAGCCATTCTCAATATCATCATCATTCGTCAATCCATATCCCATTTCCAAATTCATTCAAAAATCATATTTCAAATCAATCCTCATCATCCTTTTTTTTCCGTTTCGTTCACTAACAATTCTCAATCCAAAACATAACTTTTTCTTTGATAAATGAAGTAATCTTAAATCATATAATGCTTAAAATTAATCCTTTTAAAATAACTACTTCAAATGAAACTTCTAATTTTATAAAATTTCGGCAGCATCTCCTCTAAAACTCGGATTCTGCCACCCTTTTCGGGTCCCATCCAAACATTTCTCAAACCTTTCCAAAACCTCAATCATTTTCCAAGATTCAGCTAGTTCCAATATCAAATTATTTTCAAAGCGAATCAGTGCCCATAATAAATCTCTTTTTAAAATCAAACCAGCTCAAATACTAAATCATTTATAAAGTCATTTATAAAGTCACTAACTCAAAATTAAACCATTTCCAAAGCCAATTCCTTTACATCATCAAAAATAGCTTCAAAACCAAGAAAAGCCATTTTTCATAATAATCAACTAAATAACCTTTCAAACTAATTTCTTTTTAGCAATCACAAACTACTCAAGCAATCAAGCAATCAGTCATTCAGTCCAGCAAACAACCACATTTAGAAGACAATTATAATCACAGGCATATGTTCTCTCACTTTAATATCTATTTATCACAACTCTGTAATATAAATTAGATTTTAAGGAAAACCCCTACCTCCAAAGTTGAACCCATAAACTAAAGGCGTCACAAGAATCATTCCTCTCCGCCTGAATAAACTGCAGCTTCAATCGCAGGTCTACTCACTTCCGCAATAGCAGAAATGGTTTTAATTGCAACAGGCAATCCCGACAACTCAATCCTAAAATATAAATATCGCGAAAACCTTAATAACACATGATAGAAAACTAACGGCGAGGGTTCGCAATAAGATATACCTATAGTAAGAGCAAAATGGAACAGCCACAATCCCGAGCTGATCCGGCGGCAGCTCCGACAGCGGCCAGAAACTCCGATGGTCCAACAGCAACCTTAACTTTGATATAAAATCATCGGAACTCAATCCTACAATACTAACAGCTTAGAGCCTCTAATAACTTATATTGGAATATTGATTTCAAAAGTTCTGGAAGTAAAAACACTTACCAAGAAGGCAAAGGCAACAAACCCACTTATTCCATATTAATAGCAACAGCAGCAATGGCATTAGAACCAGCAATAGTAACACCAGCAACATCAACACCGAACAGTAACCGTTTATTCTGGCAAATTAAAATTAACATGAAATGGATATTAGGTGAAACTAAACCAACTGACATGGTGAAGGAGGCAAAACAAGTTCAGTCTCACCATGAAAAGCAGCAAACCCTAACGAAGCAGGGGCAGGGCAGAAGGAGTAGTGGTGGTTTTCCGGTGACTAGAGGCAACAACGGCTTCAACCGAAACAGAACAAAATCAGAATCAACGGCAAAAATCTCAGAACAGTTCCAGCTATCCCCATCAATGGCAACCTGAACCCTTTCTGACGGCGGTTCCTACGATGGCTTCGTTCACCACCTCTCCTCTCTTGCTCCCTTACGTGATAGAAACGACCATAGAGACACGGCGGGATTAGGTTGAACGGCGGCGCTGCAGCACAGTAACGACGACACGGTGGTAGCTCGCGAGGTTGACGACAGCAACCCGCGGCGCTGACGGTGACAAGGCTAGTCGCAGGCTTCTCTTCTTCGTGCGTCTCTCTCTCTTCACCGCGAGCTCCCTCTCTTCGATGCCTCTTCTCCACGACTGTGGCTCCAAGCCCGCAAACCTCCCACTCGCGAGCCATCTCTCTTCGTCGGCGACCACGATGGCACCGTGGCAGTGGCACGACGGGCTGGATGGTGATGGCACGGCTCCCTCCCCTCTTCTCTTCCGCTGGCGCCCTCTCTTTCTCTCTTCTCCATCTCTGTGCGTGTGTGTGTTGGTGTTTCAGAAAGGGGGAAGGGGTAATAGCGGCTGGGAAAGGAAAATTAGGTTTCTAATTAGGGATTTAGAATTAAGGTTCCAATTTGGGAATTAGGGTTGGGGGTAGTTCAGTCATTTCACTAAAATTAGGAGTAATTGAAAACCAAAAACTAATTTTTAATTCACAAATAATATTTGTAAAAATACTATTTAATTATCAATTTATAACTTATTTTCAAATAAATTCTCTAATTCAATAATTAGAGATAATATAATTACTTTTTTGATTCATAAAAATTAAAATATTAAATTCCATCATCTCAATTCTTTAAATCAATTTATACAAAATTCTTATTATTTTGCAATTACTGAATTTTATATTTCAAATATAGACAATTATCCAACAATTATAAAATTAGAGAAAATTTCTAATTTAATTATCAAAACTTGATTTAATTAGCTTTAATTAAATAATTTCTAAAATTAAAGTCGTTAATGAGTAAATAAATTGAAATCAATTTAGAATAAGGCTTTTCAAAAGTTTTGGGTCTTACATCCTACCCACCTTATAAAAATTTTCGTCCTCGAAATTAAAAGAATACACAAGGTAAATACTAAGAATCAGTACGCTACTGTCCAAATGCTTTTTAGATAAGAAAATTTAGCATATTACAGGAAATATTACATGATTTTAATACCTTTCTTTTGAATACTCTAGAAAAACAAAAAAAAAAATTGGTATATATATATATATATATATATATATATTTTTTTTTTTCAAATAGCAAATATACCATAAGACTCAGAAATAAAGGAAAAGCATGGTATAAAGCAGATATATATTTTTTTTTTTTTCAAATAGCAAATATACCATAAGACTCAGAAATAAAGGAAAAGCATGGTATAAAGCAGAAGTTACGAAATAGGCTCAAAAGAAAAGGGGTTACTTGATGTCAACCTTATGGGTTTTAACATAGCTCACTATCACAACTCCCTTTGATGTCACATACTTACAAGCTTCACCTTCAGCGTTCACGAATCGTATCCTAAAGAACTACCGTGTTACAAGTTTCACCTTACGCTTATCTATCTCACGTTGCTCTGGTCACTTAATTAACTTGTTGCGAGTCGTTATCTTATACGAATTGAGCTACCGAAAATTTGAATATCTTCTCAATAATACTCCTTTCCCGAAATTTAAACATCATAACCTACGGCGTTTTCAAACTTGCCAAAGTTCACCTCCTTATCTACTAGTCATTCCCTGAAAAACTAATGCTTCGGTTTTTATTTTCTAAGGACCACGTGTGACATTGAGATAAGCGCCAGTATATTCAAGGAGTTACAAATCTAAGGAAACGATGAATAAGCTACGAGGATACAATTCACATGAATTTAGGAGGGTGCGTAAGATTGCAACTAAGTAACGATTTACAGGCACGAAAAAATATTCTGGAAAGAAAATCATTTTGCATCTAAATAGGAAATTTGAGTCCAGAAACTCCATAAGAAATAAGAAAAAGTAGTGATGATTTAAATTGAAATAAGTTCAAGTCAAACAGAGGAACACTAAGTTCACAAGAGAGGAATGATTGAACTAATGACATCATTTGCAAAACTCAAAAACATGGAAAAATCTAAGAAAATATGATTTCTCATTCTAAAAAGAAAAGATATGAAATAGATATCCTTCAAGAGAGGTAACAGAAGCGTAAATATTGGGTTATGTTAAAACAAATTCAAGTTAAATTAGATTTGTGCAAAACTTGAAATAATGAAAATTAATTGAGCTAAAAATTTGAAAAATCTTAAAAGATCATAATCAAACAAGAATATGCATAAAAATCTACATCAAACTTAGAGGTAGAGCTAAATTCTATTCAGAAGAGAAAGTCCGAGGTAAATTAGTCAACAAAAGAATACTTGGTACGTTACAAACAAATAGGTTTCGATTGCATAAGAAAGTTTTAAAGCTACATATCAGTGAATATATGCTAAGTTCCAAAACGATTTTATTAAAATTTAAAGTAAAGCTACGGATAGAATCCAGCAAAAGAAGAACTGAATTGAAATTTCTTCAATGGAATCCGAAACAAAAACCTTAGAACAAGATTATAAAAAGTGGTATGTTGCACCAAAATAAGTTTGAAGTTTACTCAAAGGAATACAAATTTTGATAAAGAAGAATAAGCAACCAAAATGGTGTTTCACAAGAACTTGGAGAAATGTTTGAAATTATAAGTAAGGATGTAAAACAACAAGAAGATATACCAAAAGGGAAAATCAAGTTGTAACCGTATGAAGAAATGAATTCACTTTCCCAAAATAATTACTAGAAGTTTTAATAAGGTATTGTGTCAAAACAATCCAATTTAAAATAAATTATATGAAGTTTGTCGAATAGAGATTAAGTAGAATAGAAGCAAAAATCTCTTATCAAGAATCTTTTAGTACATAATCAAGTAAAGACATATATAAAAAGGAGTAAATATTGGAGGGAATCAAACTATGTTCAAAGAAAGAAATCTAATGTAAAGTGTTCTTATATAGTTAATAAAAGTATAGATAGTACCTTTAAAAACAAGTATGTTTTAGCTACATAAAGAATTTATTTATTGCTTGTAGGAAAGTACACATAAGATTAAAGATAGTCATATCCAGAATTCAAAGAATGGTTACTGTTCCGTGGGTTACCTGAAACTGTAGGTCGATCTCGGATGAGATCTTCAGTACTGGTCAGAGATGACGTGTCCGGCTGGCTGGTGGCGGCCGGAGCTGTTGTGTCCGACTTGTTGGACTGGTTGCACTTCTGATCCTTGGTCACCGGAGGGTGGGGGGGTACCTGCAAGAGACTCCGATGCTTAAGTTAGCACGGGTATTAAGCAGGTTTATTGTAGAATCAGAGTATGAGTTATACATGGGTGCTCCAGTGTATTTATAGTGGTTGTAGAGTGACCTTTCTAGATAAGATAAGTTGGTTATCTTATCTTATCTTTATCTTTGAGTTGAGGTCAGCTTATCCTCAAGGGAACCGCCTTTATCTCTATAGGCTTGGATTACCTTTGGATTTGGGTCGTGTTCCTCTATTTGGGCCCTTTATTGGGCTTTCCTATCGATTTGGCCGACCTCTTTGAGAAGAGGTCGGATAGCCTGACCTGAAGAGGTTGGTTGCTTTGTTACTGAACATCTCGGGTCGGATAGCTCGACCCAGGATGTGAATAGTGCCCCTGCTCGAGCTCGGTCTTTCTTTTTTGGGGTCGAGTCTTAGACTTCGATCATTCTCTGGTGGAGCCGAACTCGAGCATTTGTCGACTTCTTTCTTTTTGTAGAATTTTTTGAATGTGGAACGTTTTCTTCTGAAAGCGCGCGCTTGTGTATTAGCGCTTTGTTCTTGGGAACGTGCGAGGGTTTAATACCTTCATTAATTGGTATTAATTGCCCCGTTTCCTTTGGCTTTATTTTGAATTTCTGTACTCAGAAAACGGTTTCTTTTCTTCATCTTTCTTTGTAACTTCTCCCTTCGTTCTCTCACTTTCTGCTTTTCGCCTACATTTTGCCTTTGCGGCGTCATTCAGCGATCCGACGATTCTGTCTTTCCATATTCAATCCTTCTGAGGCTCTGCTATTTTCCAGGTTGGTTCCATTTGCAATTTCTTTTCGTCTTTGTTGCTTTGTCTTTAGTTTTGTGGTGAAGTTTTGATTTTGCTTAGAGAAAGTTTGGATCTTTCTTGTCGCGCCTGCTTGTTGTGTGTTCTGAGAGTTTCTTCGCACTTTGCATGAACCTTTTCGCCTTTCCTGTTGTTTGATGCTTCTAGGGCTTTGCTTGTTCTAATGTCGCTTCTGTCCGATACCCAGAAAAACTGCATCTTTACTCACTTAATTGAAAATTGCTCCTTGGTTTTTTGCCCTGTTGATAGCTTTTCCTGTTTGCTGCGATATTTGTTTTGGTTTTTGTTTGATTCTGAGAAAAGGTTGCGCCTTTGACGATTTCCGCTTGGCATGATGCTTTTTGCTGATAGACTGTAAAAAGATAGTGACTTTTTGTGTTCTGGCTTTCTTTTCCGAAATGTCTGTTATTTGAAATCTTTTCTTGTTTGAGAGATGCCGGGACGTAAGCTGTGGATTTTTCCTGAAACCTTGCTTTGTTACTGCCTCCAAAGGATGCCCCATGACTTTGGTTTGAGTCTTGGGGTTTTCCTTTTCTGTTTGTTCTTCTGTATACTAGTCGAGTTATTTTGCCCCTCGTCTGAGATGTTTTTTGGTAATCCCATCTTCTTTTCTTATTGTAGGATTAGTTGGCCTCATGTCTTCTCGCAATAACATTGTAGAGATGTCTTCTAAAGTTCCCGAGGGGATGTCTGATTGGCTGGACTCCCTTGTCTTGATGTGTGTCTCTGTGGTGGACGCTGATTTTTGTGTAGAGCTGAGGAAACGTCATAGGATTTGTGGTAGCAGCGCCCGGGAGAGGGATTATGAGCTTGTAGCGCCCGATTCTGATAAGAGGGTTTGTTTTCCTACTTCGGTCGAGGGGGAGCGTCCCTTTTTCTATGCCTATGAATATTTCTTCAGCCAGTTGGACATTACCTTTTCTTTTACTACTTTCGAAACCGATTTGTTGTGGTCTTGTAATATTGCCCCATCCCAGCTTCATCCGAATTCCTGGGGTTTTATCAAGATTTTTCAGCTGCTTTGCCAAGAGTTAGGCATAACACCTTCTCAGACTCTTTTCCTCTATCTTTTTATTTCTTCCAAGCCTGGAGGGTCTTCCAAAAAGAAAGCTTCCTGGGTTTCTTTCAGGTCGGCCCAAGGGCATAAAGTTTTTGCCATGTATGATGAGTCTTTTAAAGATTTTAAGAATTATTTCTTCTGAGTCCGTGCTGTTGAGGAGGCCCGCCCCTTTTTTCTTGATGAAAATGATGAGCCTGCCTTTCCTCTAGAATGGCAAAAGAATGTGAGAGTGTCTCGCTATACCTGGGAGATGCTTGACGAGGTTGAACGAGCTTTTGTAGTTGTTCTTGAAGATTTATGGGGGAAACCACCCCATCTTGATACAAAAAAGTTTTTGAGTGACCCGCCTTTTGTCCGAACTGTTTTAGGTACTGTCCGACTTGTTTATATACTTGCTTTTTAGTTTTACTTCTTCTTTTTGTGATTGTAACCCTTTGCTGTGGTCGATTCTGTATTTTCAGAGATGTCAAAAAATAACGATTCTATGAAGGCCTACAAGAAGGCAAAGAAGGCTGCAGCAGCTCAAAATATCTCGGCCAAGGTGGCGGGAGAGGGATCTTCCCAAGTTCCGGTGAAGCCGCCTGTGCCGAGTTCTCCTGGCCCGAGGAGGGTAATTCTCACTCCTAGGGTTCGCCTGGCCGAGCCTCCGCAGTCTTCTGCTGCTATTTCTGGTGCTCCTCCCAACAAGAAACAAAAAACAATTGATCCTTTCAACCTTGATGCCCCTGATTTTGACGCGGTCAAATTTGTAGATCAGCAGATCGGTCCATACGGTGTCCTTCCTATGGATGATGTATCACTTCTTTATCATTTAGACTTTATAACTCAGAGTAGTGTAAAAATGGCACATATGGGAGTTGCCTTGTACCGAACTGCTCAAAATCCTCCTCTCCATGCCACCAAAGCCTTCATGGAGGAGGAAAAACAGGAATTCAACCGGATGAAGGGCTTGAAAGAGGAGCTTGAGGTAAAAGTAGCCAAACTGGAGAAGGATCTGGAGAACGAAAAGGCTAGTTCTCTTGATTTGGCGGCTTTTGTGAGATTGGCCGAGGACACTGCGTTGAGGCATAAAGATAGTTATGTCACGTCTTATCGGGAGGTGATACGTCTGAGGGAGGAGTTGGAGTCTGCCCGAGTTGACTATTCCAAGCTCCAAGGTCACCTTGTCGGCAGTGTAAACGCTGCTTATGATAATTTGAAGGAGCAGGTTCAAGTTCTCGCTCCTGAGGTTGATCTTACTCTTTTTAGCTTGGACAATATTGTGAGGGATGGTAAGATTGTTCCTGACGACCAAGATGATGATGATGTCGAACCTCCCTCTGCGCCTGCTGCTAAAGTGTCGACCTCTATATTTCTATAATTTGAATATTTTGCTGACTGTTGATACTCCTTTTGGTTGCTTGTTTAGCAACTTTTTATTTTGAAAAAACAACAAGTAGCTTTCAAGCTTTGGGCCTGATCTTGAAGCTTGCATTTTATATCATGCTTGTTTGCACTTGTTTTTGGCACCTTTCTGGGTTTTGAGAATGCCGAAGCCTTGCTGCTCGGCCTCTTTGGATTGCTTTGTACTTGTTGCTTGTAGCTTGGATCCTTTGCGGATGTGTGGATCCAACTCGTGTTTCGGTTTTCTGGCTCTTACTTGTATTTATTTCTGGCCATCCGTAACCGATTCCTTTACGTAGGTCCTCTTTCCAGTTATTTTTGTAGTCATCTTTTTTGGACCTTTGTCAGGTCTCTTTCAGGGACTACTTTTATAACTTGTCTGTTGTAGGAGACCGACTTCTTTGCGTCGTCCTTTTCTAAGTTATTTTTGTAATCCTCTTTTTTGGACCTTCGTCAGGTCTCTTTCAGGGATTACTTTTATAACTTGTTTGTTGTAGGAGACCGACTTCTTTATGTCGATCTCTTCTAAGTTATTTTGTAATCCTCTTTCTTGGACCTTTGTCAGGTCTCTTTCAGGGATTACTTTTATAACTTGTTTGTTGTAGGAGACCGACTTCTTTGTGTCGATCTCTTCTAAGTTATTTTGTAATCCTCTTTCTTAGACCTTTGTCAGGTCTCTTTCAGGGATTACTTTTATAACTTGTTTTTCGTAGGAGACCGACTTCTTTGTGTCGATCTCTTCTAAGTTATTTTGTAATCCTCTTTCTTGGACCTTTATCAGGTCTCTTTCAGGGATTACTTTTATAACTTGTTTTTCGTAGGAGACCGACTTCTTTATGTCGATTTCTTCTAAGTTATTTTGTAATCCTCTTTCTTGGACCTTTGTCAGGTCTCTTTCAGGGATTATTTTTATAACTTGTTTTTCATAGGAGACTAACTTCGTCATGTTGATCTTTTCTAAGTTATAGCAATTCCTCTTTTATAGGGTTGGCCAGACCTCTTTCCAGGGATTTGCTGATAACTTGGGTTGACTTGGTCCGACTTCTTAACGTCGACCAGTCTTTAAGTTATTATTTAGCAATCCATAAGACCTCGTCAGGTTCTTTTTCTGGATCACTTTCGATAACTTCTTGCATTATTCTGTGTTCATCTTGCCGATTTGTAGAAGGTGGTTTCTATCTTTGTTTGGTCGACCTTTAGATGAATCGCGTTTTCATCTCTATTGGTCTTTATCGTGATCGTGCAGTGAATCTGTTTTTCACTTTTCTACCGATCTATTGCTTTATAATCGGACGTGAATGCTTCAGATTAATGCGTCTTGAGAATTTGTAGAATATCTAAAATATATTTTATTTAAAAGAAAGTGCAAATATATACATGTGGCAGTTTTTCATCCCTGTAAGTCGGATAGTTTGTAGGGCCAAGCTTGGTACCTCATTAAAAAACATTTTCAGGAAAAAAAGTGTACCTTATCCCAAGATCCTTTATCATTCCTAACTATAGTACCTTCTTAGGTTGCAGGCGTGCCACGATCTGGGAAGCTCTCGTCCATCGAGTTCGGACAGTCTGTAGTAGCCCTTCCCAAGTACTTCTATGACTCGGTAGGATCCTTTCCAGTTTGCTGCCAGCTTTCCTTCTCCAGGTCGAGTTGTTCCGATATCATTTCGGATTAGAGTGAGGTCGTTTTCTGCGAAACCTCGCGGCACTACCTTTTGATTATATCTCGAAGCCATTCGACGTTTTAATGCTTCTTCCCTGATCCGAGCTCTTTCCTGGACTTCCGGGAGTAGGTCGAGTTCTTCCCTTTGCAGTTGGGAGTTGGCTTCTTCATTGTAGTGTACTACTCTAGGCGACCCTTCCTCAATTTCTACCGGGATTATTGCCTCCACTCCGTATGCTAGTCGGAAGGGTGATTCCTTTGTGGTGGAATGTGGCGTTGTCCGATATACCCATAGGACTTGTGGGAGTTCCTCAGCCTAAGCTTCTTTTGCATCCTGTAATCTCCATTTTAACCCGGCCAATATGACTTTGTTGGCAGCTTCAGCTTGTCCATTGGCTTGGGGATGTTCGACGGAGGTGAACTGGTGCTTTATGTTCAAATCGGCTGCTAATTTTCTGAAGCCTGCATCTGTGAATTGGGTGCCATTGTCTGTGGTGATGGAGTATGAGACCCCGAACCTTGTGACAATGTTTCTATATAGAAATTTTCGACTTCTTTGAGCAGTGGCATTGGCTAGGGGCTCTGCCTTAATCCATTTTGTGAAATAGTCTACTCCGACTATGAGGAATTTGACTTGTCCTGATCCCTGGGGAAAGGGTCCGAGAAGATCGAGTCCCCATTTTGCAAATGGCCAAGGCGAAGTTACGCTGATGAGCTCTTCTGGCGGGGCGATGTGAAAGTTGGCATGTTTCTGGCATGGGGGACATGTCTTTACAAATTCTGTAGCTTCTTTTTGTAGAGTTGGCCAGTAAAATCCCGCCCGGAGTACCTTTTTGGTGAGAGCTTGTTCCCCAAGATGATGCCACAAATGCCGCTGTGTACTTCCTCTAAAACTTCCCTTGTGTTAGAGGTCGGCACACATTTTAACAATGGTATTGAAATCCCTCTTTTGTATAGGGTGTTGTTTATGATGGTGTAGTACTGTGCCTCTCGCTTTAATCTTTTTGCCTCCTTTTCATCTGTGGGGAGTGTTTCTGTTTTGAGATAATTAATTATGGGGTTCATCCATCCTTGATTCTGACCTGTTATGGCTAGGACTTTTTTTGCTTCCGAGATTGACAGGTCTTGTAGCATTTCCTGGATGAGGCTTCTATTGTTGCCCCCTGGTTTGGTGCTGGCTAGCTTTGAGAGTGCATCATCTCGGACATTTTGTTCGCGGGTATGTGGCAGATCTTATATTTCCCGAGTTGTCCGAGCTGTTCCTTGGTTTTATCCAAATACTTTTTCATGGTGGGATCTTTGGCTTGATAGCTCCCTGTTATTTGTGAGGTGACTACTTGTGAATCGCTGAAGATGTTGAGTTTTTGAGCTCCAACCTCCTTAGCCAGCTTCAAACCAACTAGTAACGCTTCATATTCCGCCTGGTTGTTTGAGGCCGAGAACCCAAATTTGAGGGAAAGCTCAACTTGGGTTCCTTGGTTGCTTTCTATTATCACACCTGCACCACTTCCAGTCTTATTCGAGGACCCGTCCACGTAGAGATTCCATTCTGTGGGGGTTTCCAGGGTATCTGTGAATTCTGCTATGAAGTCGGCCAAGTACTGCGATTTGATGGCTCTCCGCGCTTCATATTGGATGTCGAACTCGAATAACTCGACTGCCCATTGTAAAATTCTACCTGCTAAATCTGTTTTCTGCAATATCCCTTTTATGGGCTGGTTGGTTCGAACCTTAATGGTGTGAGCCTGGAAGTATGGGCGAATTCGTCGAGATGTCAGTATGAGATCATAGGCAAACTTTTCTATTTTTTGGTATTTCAACTCGAATCCCTGGAGCGCTTTACTAATGAAGTATACAAGTTGTTGCTCTTTGTCGTCCTCTCGAACTAGTGCTAAGGCTACTGCCCGACTTTCTACCGCAAGGTACAATACGAGTGGTTCTTCCTTTCGTGGTCGAGTTAGGATAGGTGGTCGCCCCAGAAAACTTTTGAAATCTTGGAAGGCTTGCTCGCATTCCGTTGTCCATTCGAAGTTCTTTCCTTTCCTTAGAGTGGCATAGAAAGGAAGGGATCTTATTGCTGATCCCGCTAGGAACCTGGACAAGGCTGCCAACCTCCCGTTGAGTTGTTGTACTTCTTTGACACAGGTTGGGCTCTTCATGTTGAGTATGGCCTGGCATTTATCCAAATTTGCCTCAATTCGTCTTTGTGTGAGCATAAAACCCAAGAACTTGCATGCTTTTACTGCAAAAGTGCATTTTGCGGGATTGAGGCGCATGTCATGCTTCCTTATGGTGTCGAACACTTGGGCCAGGGCGGACAATAATGTCTCTTCACTTTGTGTCTTTATTAACATGTTGTCTACGTAGACTTCCATGATTTTTCCGATATGATCTGAAAAGACTTTATTCATTAGCCTTTGATACGTAGCTCCCGCATTCTTAAGACCGAAAGGCATTACAATGTAGCAGTAATTTGCTTTTGGCGTCAAAAACGAGGTCTTCTCTTGATATGGTGGATACATGGGGATTTGGTTGTATCCGTAATATGCATCCATAAACGAGAGGTATCTATATCCGGATGAAGCATCTACCAGAGTGTCGATACTTGGGAGTGGTAAGGATCTTTTGGGCAGGCTTTGTTGAGATCGGTGTAGTTGGTGCACATTCGCCATTTCCCATTTGATTTTTTCACCAAGACGACATTAGCTAGCCATAGTGGGTACTTGACTTCTCTTATGAATCCTGCCTCTAGTAGTGCTTGTACCTGTTCTTCTACAGCTTGGGATCATTCTGGCCCAAGTTTTCTTTGTCTCTGTTGTACCGGCCGAGATCCTGGATAGACCGCCAACTTGTGACTCATTAGCTTGGGGTCTATGCCTGGCATGTTTGCAGCTTTCCATGCGAAGAGATCGACATTATCTCGTAAGAACTGTACGAGTAATTCTTTTGCGTCTCCCTTCAGGATCGTGCCGATATTAGTTGTTTTGTCCGAGGTATCCCCGATCTGAACTTTCTCTATTTCTCCTTTGGGTTGTGGACGGAGTTCTTCTCGTCTCTGAATTCCACCGAGCTCAATTGTATGGAACTCTTCTTCTCTGCCTCTGAGGTTTAGACTTTCGTTATAACAGCGGCGTGCCATCTTTTGATCTGCTTTTATTGTAGCTATCCCTTTTGTAGTTGGGAATTTCATGCATAGATGCGGAGTTGAGACTATTGCGCCGAGTTGATTTAGTGTTGTCCGACCTATTAGGGCATTGTAGGCTGAACTCACGTTGACCACGATGCAGTCTATCTTGAGTGTTCTGGATTGGTTCCCTTTTCCAAAGGTTGTATGTAGTGACACGTATCCCAGCGGTTGTACTGGGGTATCTCCCGGTCCGAACAGGTTGTTAGGGTATGCTCTAAGCTCCTTTTCTTCTAAGCCGAGCTTGTCGAAGGTAGTTTTGAATAAGATGTCGGCGGAGCTCCATTGGTCTATTAATGTGCGGTGGAGATTGGCGTTTGCCAGTATGATGGTGATGACCATAGGGTCGTCGTGTCCTGAGATGATGCCGTATGCGTCCTCTTTGGTGAATGTGATTGCAGGAATGTCGGGAGCTTCCTCCTTTCCTTTAACATGATATACTTCTTTGAGATATCTTTTGCGGGATGATTTGGAGGTTCCTCCTCCTGCGAATCCTCCGTGTATCATATGGACATGTCTTTCTGGTGTACGAGGTGATCGCTCGTTTCGTCCGACATCTTCATCCCTTCTTCTCTTTCTTTGATCATCATCTCGGGTGGCCAGAAACCGATCTAATTTTCCTTCTCTTACTAATTTTTCTATGATATTTTTTAAGTCGAAGCATTCGTTTGTGGAATGCCCTCGGACTCAGTGATATTCACAGTATTCGTTCCAATTTTCTCCTCTTCTTTTACCTTTGAGTGGTCGAGCTGGGGGTATCTTTTCCGTATGGCAAACTTCTTTGTAGACATCTACCAGGGATACCCTAAGAGGGGTGTAATTATGATATTTTTTAATTTTCTCCCCTTGTCGATCTTCCTTCTTTTTGGATTCTTTATCTTTGTCTCGGTAGGAGAATCCGAATTTTGAGGTTTCTCCCAACCGAGAGTTTTCTTCCATGTTGATATATTTTTCTGCTCGCTCCTGCACCTCATCCAGAGTTGTGGGATATTTCTTCGATATAGATTGGCTGAAAGGTCCCTCTCGTAGGCCATTGATGAGGCCCATGATGGCGGCCTCTGTTGGCAAGTTTTGTATGTCTAGGCACGTTTTGTTGAATCTCTCCATGTAGTTGCGAAGACTTTCTCGATATCCTTGTTTGATTCCTAGTAGACTGGGGGCGTGTTTGGCCTTATCTTTTTGGATGGAGAATCTGGCCAGGAATTTTTTGGCTAGGTCGTCAAAGCTTGAGATGGACTTGGGAGGTAAGTTGTCAAACCATCTAATTGCTGTCTTTGTAGGGGTCGTTGGAAAAGCTTTGCAGCGAACAGCGTCTGAGGCGTCGGTGAGGTACATTGTGCTTCTGAAGTTGCTGAGGTGATGGTTGGGATCTGTAGTGCCATCATACAGAGTCATGTCTGGGAGTTTGAAGTCCTTAGGGATTTTAGTTTTCATGATGTCCCTAGTGAATGGATCTTGATCTTTGCGTGAATTGTCCTCAGGGGTGGTCCGGGTAGCCTTTGCTTTGAGATCGGCTTCAAGTTGCAGGAGTTTATCTTCCAATTCCCGACGTCGCCTTACCTCTTTTTGTAGATCCTTGCCAACTTCTCGTTGATGCTGGCTTTCTTTTTCAAGTTGCTTTAGACGATCTTGAAGTGCTTCTATTACTCCCAGATGTGATGAGTTTTTGTCTCTGTTAGATTCCGGAGTATCTTTTGGTGTAGCGTCCGCGTTTTTGTGCGGCGTTCTATCCTCTAGATCCGAATCATGGTCGTTGTCATGGTCGTCCGCCATGATGATGGGATGACTTCCAGGTTCCCCGGCAACGGCGCCAATGTTCCGTGGGTTACCTGAAATTGTAGGTCGATCTCGGATGAGATCTTCAGTACTGGTCGGAGATGACGTGTCTGGCTGGCTGGTGGCGGCCGAAGCTGTTGTGTCCGACTTGTTGGACTGGCTGCACTTCTGATCCTTGGTCACCGGAGGGTGGGGGGTACCTGCAAAAGACTCCAATGCTTAAGTTAGCACGGGTATTAAGCAGGTTTATTGTAGAATCAGAGTATGGGTTATACCTGGGTGCTCCAGTATATTTATAGTGGTTGTAGAGTGACCTTTCTAGAAAAGATAAGTTGGTTATCTTATCTTATCTTTATCTTTGAGTTGAGGTCAGCTTATCCTCAAGGGAATTGCCTTTATCTCTATAGGCTTGGATTACCTTTGGATTTGGGTCGTGTTCCTCTATTTGGGCCCTTTATTGGGCTTTCCTGTCGTTTGGCCGACCTCTTTGAGAAGAGGTCGGATAGCCTGACCTGAAGAGGTCGGTCGCTTTGTTACTGAACATCTCAGGTCGGATAGCTCGACCCAGGATGTGAACAGTTACAGATAAGATCAGATAAAATAAAAAGATCAAAACTCTTTTCAACGAAGATTCCGAAACAAAAACTTCGAAAGAATATGACAAGAATTATTTTTTTCGTACCAAGGAAAACTCAAAAAAAATTTTTTTTTACCAAGGGGATTACTTTATTTATTTAAAGGAACATAGGATCAAAGATTGTATGGTGGGATGAATAAGCATAAGTTATAGAAGGCGAAGCAGAAGAACCAAATCGCACAATTAGCTTGCTACAAATTGTAACTCTCACGATTTCAAATCACTTAAGTATTAAGAATTATGTGTTACGCCAAAATAGATTTAAGATCGAATAAAAGGATACATAATTCATGAAGAGATGCATAAATAATGATAATGATAAATATTATTTTTCAAAGAATTAAGGATCGTTGTCATGCGAAACAAGTTCAAAACCAGCTCGAAAGAAAAACTCATGAGTTATAAAGAGAAATATGAGCAACATCAAGGATAAACGTTCCAAATAATTTGAAGTGAATAATCAGGATTATAATCAAGCAGAAATATATATATATATAGGAATGAATATGTGCGGTTGGGAAGAGAGTCGATTCATATCCTAAAAGGGTAGATCTAAGGCAAGGAATTCCAACATAACCAATAAAAGAGAAAACAGTGTACTAAGCTATGCATCACAAACAAGATTACATGTCAAAACGGGTCTAACTTAAAAAAAATTAATTTCTAATGCTCCCAGAACCCGTAAACCGCATCGCTTGTTAAATCTACTTTGTCCATGATAACCCATTAACTTTACCGTACACATAAACCATCAACATTAAGCTGGCCATACTTAATATCAATAGATATGCAATGGTAAGCTAACAGCGTTAATCAAAAGACAGTCATGTGCATAAAGCTCCAATTCTCATCATTTGGACAAGACCTATAACATGACAGACACGCAAAGTATGCCATGAAGTATAGTCAGTTCATTCCCAAGGCTCTAATCAGGATGAACTGCTCTGATACCATAATGTAACACCCTCACTATTAGAAGTTACGCTTCCGGCTGCGCTACTCTGATAGTAAGAAGTATTACGACCACTTTACATACTAAATATTAAAATAGGAGCCTGTGACTCAACACCGTATCGCTAATCACTTTATAAACCGAAAATACATACTTCATCTAAAATAAACAAGCAGGCATAGATTTATATACAAGACTTCTTACATAATATCTTATAATATAATATATATAAAACATACAACTCCTATCCCTCTTACAAAATTGTAATAACAAAGATGAGAGAAGAAAATAATCTAATTAATACAACAACATATAAACCAAACGCAGTATAACTTTTCTTAGTGCTTCTTCATTTGGTTCCTGAAAAGTAAAGCTGTAGGGGGGTAAGAACCTAACCACACGGTCTCACCATGGAGTTTCAAAGTTGTCATAAGAAGACATTTAATAGGAAAACTGTTTTCAAATTCAGTGATTATCATTGCCTTATGAATCTTTTTAAAAAAACCAATAGGTAATCGTTCAAAACCTTTTCAAAGAAACAATGTTTAATCTTTCAGAAATCTGAAACCTTTCCTTTCTTATAAGAAAAACTCAATCAGAAACCAACCACGCAATCAAACAACACAATCATTAATTCAGCACCAAAGTTCAATCTCAAATGTAGCACGCCAGAACAAACACAGGCAAGGCAGACAAGGAAAGCACAAGTAAGCAGCAGTTACAGCAAATAGTTCAAGTAGCAGTTACGAACAGTTTAGCAATTAGGCAAACCAAAACAAGTTCAAACTCAAGCAAAGCATACAAATGCATATGATGCATGCCTGTCTTATGGCTGATGAGGCTCATCTGTCGGTTATCCAGCCAACCCGACAAGTCTGAATTGTACTTAGACTGTCCCCCGACGTGCATCCCCAAGAGTCTATGCATAGCTTTTTCTTAAATAATCAATATTACTCAATGGGGGTAACATTTCCGGGAATTTATGTAGTGCCCAGTCACACACTTACGTCGTAGGGTCAACAGAGTATCGAGTCTTCAACCTGGTACACATGGTGGCAAGCCACGACACTTAATCCAGGGAACCTCGTATCTCAGATATTTCAAATTCATAAGCCATATAAATAATTCATTCATCATTCATCAATATCTGATCCATTCTCAATATCATCATCATTCGTCAATCCATATCCCATTTCCAAATTCATTCAAAAATCATATTTCAAATCAATCCTCGTCATCCTTTTTTTCCGTTTCATTCACTAACAATTCTCAATCCAAAACATAACTTTTTCTTTGATAAATGAAGTAATCTTAAATCATATAATGCTTAAAATTAATCCTTTTAAAATAACTACTTCAAATGAAACTTCTAATTTTATAAAATTTTGGCAGCAACTCAAAATTAAACCATTTCCAAAGCCAATTCATTTACATCATCAAAAATAGCTTCAAAACCAAGAAAAGCCATTTTTCATAATAATCAACTAAATAACCTTTCAAACTAATTTCTTTTCAGCAATCACAAACTACTCAAGCAATCAAGCAATCAGTCATTCAGTCCAGCAAACAACCACATTTAGAAGACAATTATAATCACAGGCATATGTTCTCTCACTTTAATATCTATTTATCACAACTCTGTAATATAAATTAGATTTTAAGGAAAACCCCTACCTCAAAAGTTGAACCCATAAACTAAAGGCGTCACAAGAATCATTCTTCTCCGCCCGAATAAACTGCAGCTTCAATCGTAGGTCTGCTCACTTCCGCAATAGCAGAAACGGTTTTAATTGCAACAGGCAATCCCGACAACTCAATCCTAAAAGATAAATATCGCAAAAACCTTAATAACACATGATAAAAAACTAACGGCGAGGGTTCGCAATAAGATATACCTACAGTAAGAGCAAAATGGAACAGCCACAATCCCGAGCTGATCCAGCGGCAGCTTCGACAGCAGCCAGAAACTCCGATGGTCCAACAGCAACCTTAACTTTGATATAAAATCATCGGAACTCAATCCTACAATACTAACAGCTCAGAGCCTCTAATAACTTATATTGGAATATTGATTTCAAAAGTTCTGGAATTAAAAACACTTACCAAGAAGGCAAAGGCGACAAACCCACTTATTCCATATTAACAGCAACAGCAGCAATGGCATTAGAACCAGCAGTAGTAACACCAGCAACATCAACACCAAACAGTAACCGTTTATTCTGGAAAATTAAAAATTAACATGAAATGGATATTAGGTGAAACTAAAACCAACTGACATGGTGAAGGAGGCAAAACAAGTTCAGTCTCACCATGAAAAGCAGCAAACCCTAACGAAGCAGGGGCGGGGCAGAAGGAGTAGTGGTGGTTTTCTGGCGACTAGAGGCAACAACGGCTTCAACCGAAATAGAACAAAATCAGAATCAACGGCAAAAACCTCGGAACAGTAACGACGATAGAGACACGGCGGGATTAGGTTGAACGGCGGCGCTACAGCACAGTAACGACGACACGGTGGTAGCTCGCGAGGTTGACGACAGTAACCCATGGCGCTGACGGTGACAAGGCTAGTCGTAGGCTTCAATTCTTCGTGCGTCTCTCTCTTCACCGCGAGCTCCCTCTCTCCGACGCCTCTTCTCCATGACTGTGGCTCCAAGCCCGCGAACCTCCCACTCGTGAGCCATCTCTCTTCGTCGGCGACCACGATGGCACCGTGGCAGTGGCACGACGGGCTGAATGGTGATGGCGCGGCTCCCTCCCCTCTTCTCCTCCGCTTGCGCCCTCTCTTTCTCTCTTCTCCATCTCTGTGTGTGTGTGTGTGTTAGTGTTTCAGAAAGGGAGAAGGGGTAATAGCGGCTGGGAAAGGAAAATTAGGTTTCTGATTAGGGATTTAGAATTAAGGTTCCAATTTGGGAATTTTGGTTGGGGGTAGTTCAGTCATTTCACTAAAATTAGGAGTAATTGAAAATCAAAAACTAATTTTTAATCCACAAATAATATTTGTAAAAATACTATTTAATTATCAATTTATAAATTATTTTCAAATAAATTCTCTAATTCAATAATTAGAGATAATATAATTAATTTTTTGATTCATAAAAATTAAAATATTAAATTCCATCATCTCAATTCTTTAAATCAATTTATACAAAATTCTTATTATTTTGCAATTACTGAATTTTATAGTTCAAATATAGAAAATTATCCAATAATTATAAAATTAGAGAAAATTTTTAATTTAATTATCAAAACTTGATTTAATTAGCTTTAATTAAATAATTTCTAAAATTAAAGTTGTTAATGAGTAAATAAATTGAAATCAATTTAGAATAAGGCTTTTCAAAAGTTTTGGGTCTTACAGGATCCACCTCAGGTTAATGCCTGGGATCAGCACGAGCATCCAGCTGCGGAGACGCATTTGCCAGGGAATTTCTACTGCCCGCAGCCGTTCGTGGCGGACGACCCCTTTCAGTCATCCACTGTGCATCAGTATATGCCGTATCATAGTACCTACGAGGAGGGTGGTTCATCTCAGGGGGTGGTACACAGGATCTGATTGATTCTATGGATCGAGTTGGTTGGACAAACTTTTCGTCTTTCTTTGATGGCTTAGATCAATTCATTCCTCATCAGGCATCACCACACACACCCACCGACCTAGAACTTGCACTTCGACGCTATGATTCTGAGAGTCACCCCCTGTTGGAGGGAGGAGATCAGCTTCTGTCGATGACACGGTCGGATCCCAGCTCTGCCCGATTGAAGAGAAAATAAAAGAGAAAATAAAAGCACAAACAATGCATGGTATGGCCACGATCCTAAGTGCCAGCAACATGGGGACAATGTCTCCTGGTATGCCTTGGTTGCCTGCAAATACCGCATCACTTTTCTGGACCAGGCTCGACGTCATCCATCTCATTTCGAAGCCTTGTGGAAACAGGTCGGCCCTCCATTGATCGTCACATGTGGGTATTGGGAAGGAGACGTTGTCCTTCATGTGGTGGCCATACCTCCTCGTCGAGCAATGGAGAAAACTCCATCTGATATACTCGGAACACATTTTCAATCTGATACACATCGTCGACATAAGACTGCCAGTCAAGCCTTGCATGGGCACATGCAGCCAGGGCATGAGCACACGGATAGTGCAATGCTTGGAAGTATCCGCAATCACACCTTCGTTGTTAGAGGAAAACCCTGAATCTGGACTGTGCCCCTACAACGGTTATCTCATCGACTGTGAATATCGACGTCGCCCTGTCGTATGATGTGACAAGCATCTGCGTGATTCCCTCCCTGTTGGCAAGTATTGCCTTTTGCAAGAATTGTGAAAATATCTGGCCACATGCAACCTGTGCTTCTGCCTGTTGACCTTTATTGACAAACAATGCATTTAGGCGGTGGTAGGTGGACTTAATAATTGCACAAACTGGAAGATTACGAGTCCCCTTGAGCATGGAGTTGATACACTCAGAAAGATTCATTGTCATGTGACTGTATCGGCGACCCTCATCGCGGTGTTGGAGCCATTTTGGTGGCTCTAACCCTCTAATCCAAGCCATCATTGCCGGGGAGGTGGCGGGATCCTCGACGCTGATTAACTCAAGGTAGTGTTGTGCCTGCTCTTGCGTCTTTGAGTATGCCGCGTTAACAAGGTGCCTTTTGGCTTCCTTGCTCTTGAAGTTTGCTGCAGAGTTAGACGCAATGTGTCGGACACAATAAACATTGTGTTCCCATCTACAACCATCTCACTCCAGCGCAGCCTTTATAGCTGCATGCCTGTCAAAGATAAGTAGAATCCCCAGTTGAGTAGCCACATGTCTCCTTAAGTTGGTCAGAAAGAAGTACCACGCATCTGTGTTCTCCCTTTCCACAAGCGCGAAAGCTATGGGAAGTATGTTGTTGTTTCCATCCTGTGCTATTCCCATCAACAAGGTTCCCGTGTACTTATCATACAAGTGTGTTCCGTCAACCGAGACTAGTGGCTTGCAGTGCTTGAATGCCTTGACACACGATGGGAATGACCATAATACTTGATGAAACATGACACTATTATGGTCAAGCGTGTTGCCAACGTAGTATGGTCGGGTTTGAAGATCAAAAATTGTACTTGTGACGAAAGTGCAAATTTATCACTACAGAATAACGAACGCAAAACAAGTACGCAATCTGACAAAAGTCTCGCGTATGGTCTTACCTGGAATGAAAGTTTGCAACACGTTGAAATATCTCTACAGCTGGGTATATGAATCATCCCAGTCTCCATAGATTCTGGCTATTGCCTTTTGCTTCGCTAGTCAAACCTTCTTGTAAGATGTAAGGTCCCACATCGGTTGGGGAGGGGAACGAAGCATGCCTTATAAGGGTGTGGATACCTCTCCCTAACATGACGCGTTTTGACGAGTGAGTGTGGGGGGTTTCGGCTATCATCCCTATCGTCAAAGGCAAAACCATGAGACTTTGTGTGCCAAAGCGGACAATATCGTGCTAGCGGGTGGTCTAGGCTGTTACAGATGGTATTAAAGCCAGAGCCCGGATCGATGTGCCAGCGAGGGCGCTGGGCTCCGTTAGGGGGTGGATTGTAAGGTCCCACATCGGTTGGGGAGGAGAATGAAGTATGCTTTATAAGGGTGTGGATATCTCTCTCTAGCATGACGCATTTTGACGAGTGAATGTGGGGGCTTCGGTTATCATCCCTATCGTCAAAGGCAAAATCGTGAGGCCTTGTATGCCAAAGCGGACAATATCGACATATCGTGCTAGCGGGTGGTCTGGGCTGTTACATAAGACACCTTGTATCCGTACGCTGACTCCACAGAACCCTACAACACCTTTATGCAAATGGTCGCGTCTACCTAAACCATGGGGAATATATGCTGGCATATGACATTTGAATCAAGTTGATTATGATCTTGCGACGTCGCAGACGCCAAACAACTGTGAGGCCCTTGGTATTTTCAAACTTTCCAAAATCTGGAAGCCCTCGTCTTCGCAACCTTTACCATCCAGCGACATTGGTCACCAAAAAATTTGCATCGACATACATACCGAGTATGATCTAACTCCACTACTTTAAATTTTGCACTTCTACAGATGTTGTAGTTCTTAACAGCAAGCATAACTGCTTCTTTATTCAGGAATTTCAATCCAAGCTCTAGCTCCATTTCACCGGTCAAAGCATAGTTGCTCGGTATGTCCTCCGCGGTAGTCGAGTTCATTGGACCAAGACTTAGGTGCAGATAGTGGTCGGGGGTGCTGCTGGAAAGACCTCCTACCCCTATCACATTTATCGGTTCGACCTGAGTTGGGATAACCCTATCGCCCTCAAGCGGTTGGGTTTCCGGAACAACTTCTGCTTCCTCTCCGCTATCATCCTCAATCTTGTCTTCCTCGACGAGTCAGCCAACCCGTTGGCAATTCCTTCCAGATATGCAACATGGACAGTGGGGGAGGGATGTCGGTGAGGATTTTCTACATTCTGGGCGAGCGTCACGAAGGCATTAAAAGATGGACTGCGAGCCCTACCAATCTCCGAAAATGGAATGGCTTCACCAGGACCAAAAGTTCGCATTTCCTCGCATTTCCTCCACATTATTCGAACTAGATGAGCTACCCCCCACATCTTGGAGCTTCACACAAAGTTCCATACAATAGATTCTTCTAATGCTACGATGATACGAAAACATCATCGACACGTGCTGGTCAGATTTAATATGCATTTTCTGATATGCAAAGGAACTAGCTACCGCAACTAGCATCCTGTAAATCAGGGTACTAATCTCCTTTTTCCCAACCAACCCAGTGTTCATCAGAATAAGATTTTTTAGTTGTTGCAGAGATGATTGTGGGGGAATCATTATCCAAAGTGGGTCATCACACATAAATGTCACCCCTTCGGCTGTGTGCGAAATTTCTCCATTCTGATATATGACCACATAAATGTATTCAGAGGCCATTACCACACCAAAAATTGGTGAAACTAACCTCTATGAAAATGGAATTCACGGAGAGGAAGAGAGGGTAGAAGAAGTGAGAATTGGAATTGTGGCATCAGTTATGTAGGAGAAGGGTTTTTATAGCCTAGTCGTTGTTCCAATTCGTGTGTGGTACACACTGAGTTGACTCATTTCGTGTGCGGTACATTAGAAATGGGGTGTCCATATCGTGTGAAGCCAACCTGACATGTTCACCTCTGGCGTGCCCCCATTTCGCTGCTGCCACGCATGAAATGGGATCTCCATTTCGTGCCTGCTGTACCTGACATGGTGCTCCCATTTCGTGGGCACCTAGCCCGAAATGGTGTTGAAATCCATTTCGTGGCAGCCATACATAAAATGGAGCTGCGCATTTTAAGAACAGTTTCCACCTATGAGCATTTTGGGAATAAATGAATTTTCCATGTGTATATAGGTAAAAAAGCCCAGAAAACCATCTATATATAGAACCTAGATTTTAACTCAAGCTAATGTCAAATATCACTTAACATTTCAAACAAGTAGAATTGTTATATAAAGAAGAAAAATGACCGTGTAATATATGTTGGCGGTTAAAAAGTTAAAATTTGAAGCTTTAGAAAGTGATTTGGGTGAGTTTTGTGAAAAATAGATTAAGTGAAAAATGGTTAAGATGAGAGATTCGGGGTAAGTAAACTTGTGAGGAAAACACTTCTATTAATAACAAATAAGCAATACAAGAACTAATGATGAGAAATAGAGGTGGAGAACAAGTGTTGAGACCTCCACTAATGTCACAAGAGGATGAATGAGTTTTGTTTAAAGTGGACAGTGGTTGATTAATTGCTATCGGGTGTTCTGGTGGAACACCCAAATGCCAATTTTCCTTGTGAAGTTGATGAATAAAATGAAGAACAATGAGAAAAATTTGAGGAGAGGAAAAGATGGATTTTTTGAGCTCCTAAGTTTCAGAAAAAAGTCCTTTAAAGAGGTGATTTGGGGTCTTTTTATAGTGTAAAACCATTTTAAGGAGGGAGTCTATTGTCCAATGGCTATAGTGTGATGTTTGGCCTATTTCTTTTACCCCAAGACTTGTTACTAAATAAGGTAGCTGATAGAAAATATTTTTAGGTGTTTCCATCACTTCAAATCTTTTTAACTAGAAATGGAAGAAGTTGATTTCCACAAGTTAAACTAAAATTCTGTTCTGCTGTGTTCATTCAAAGAGGTGTATGGGTAAAAGGAGTGCTCATGACATGTCACATTAGTGAAGGGACATCTAGTTTGATTTTTTTTTTAACTAGATGACACTCTTTACACTCCAAATCCAACTAATCCACTTCCACTAATTTAATTCCCACTAAAGAGAAATTCAACTCCTCAAGATGTTCTTTTGGGTTCCATCTTTTTATCCAACTTTGACTCTTTTGGGTTCTATCATTTTATCCAATTTTTACCATATTTTACCATATTTTTTATCATCTTTTTATCCACTTCCATTAATTTAGTTTTTTTTTACCATATTTTTTACTATATTTTATCCAACTTTGACTCCTTTTTTATCATATTTTTAGATCATTTTAAAAATTATTTATGTACAAAAAAATTATTTATGTACAAAAAAATTATTTATTTTTAATACACAATCAGAAAGTAAATTTATAACTTTAATCTCTAAAGACTAAAATAAACCTAAAACTAATAAAGCGTGGATAGAAATAATAGAATGGATGGGTCATTGGCTCATGGTCATGGGTACTTATTATATGTACTATCAAAAACAACATTTAATTCTGACCTCTTCCACGTGCTCTAAGTATTCCATCTTCTCACTTAATTAATTTCTGAAGCTACTAATCTTATCCTTCAAATCAGTATTACTCTCAACTCTCAAGTTTCAAATGGCCAAAAAAGGAACACATCATCATGTAATTATTTATTTCTCTCTGTTTTCTACAACATATATATCTCATGAATGAAGTCATTGGTAACAATGGTGTTCCTCTGCTTACTCAGGGTTCATTGTTGGATTGAACCAACAACTAGTATTGTACTGCTACTCTACTGCTATCAATTTTAACTAAAACAAGTCATTAATCTACTCAGCTTTCTTATATTTTCTTAACTAAAAAAAATTATACATATAGGAAACTACAGTTATATTGAAAACAATCTGTTATTCGAGTTATACTGCTTTGTTTAGTAAGGAGTAATGTGGATCAACCAACATAATTATTTGAAGTTTATCATCTACCAATTTTCTTTTATTTTTTTGGAAGATATACATAGAAACAACTTATAAAACAAAATAAAAATACATATATACGTTTTATGGACCTTTTTTCCCAAGAAAAGTTCCGGCATCTGAAAATGCTTTCTTGTTTGATCATCCCCACTATATTTTGTTGAGGTTTTTTGAAGCAATGTTAAAGTCCATGTGACATACAGTATATTGTATGAAAATTTCTTATCTACTCTACAGCAAATCCATTTTTACTCCAAGTTGTGAAGCACTATATGTCTATATATATCATGGTGCTCACACACGCCAGCGCAAGCGCGCACACACACATATATTAAACCGACTTTTTATAAATTAAATATGTATAATAATAGTAATGGTGTTAAGATGATAAATAACATTTTTTATTTTTATGATTTATATATGTTGAAGAGTAGTTTAGAAAAGAGAGTTTTATATTAGATTTCTCCTATGTTCTCTTTATGTATGGCAAGTACATAGTATATAGTAGATTATATATAGTATATAGTAGATAAAAGAGAGTGTAAATGTTTTTCTACATGTATTTTGTACACCTACTTATGTAGCAGTTCTGCTGAAGCATGTGCTGCTAGTGCTAGTAATGGTCTCTTTTGAGAGGATATGCATCACTGCTACATTTGAGAAATGAAGATTCTTATGATCCTCTTAGGCACTTCATACATTTTTCCTCCACAAATCTACAGCTTCTGATGCTCTTAGTTACCTGTTGGACAATAAGACCAAAACCTCAGCAAATATATGTTATGTTGGGTCCATGTTATGTTATTCACAGCATAATGTAACTTATATAGTGGATAAAGGACAAGCAAGAATTTCATCTGCAACACAACTAGATGAATGAAGTCTAAAAATACTTACAAGATCAGACCTTCCTTTTGCGCTTGTGAGTCTTCAATTGCCTGATAATGTATTGGATAATTTCTTTCAGTGTGGCTCTCCTTCCCTCCTTCCAGTTCCAAATTTCTGGCACAGTGTACCTTCCACTGGAATTGTATTCTTCTATTTCCATCAGTGCATCTGTGACAGCCTTGTATACCACTTCACCATGCTCATCTCTCAGCAATTTCAGCTTTTCATCATTTTCATCTATTATCTTCTGAAATTACCAAAATTTCTCAAAACAATTACCTTGTCTTCGGTAGCATTCTTAACAATAATCTGACACGATTGAAAATATTGTATACCTGTAAAACACCATTGACCTCGGTTATTTTGAAAGGATGCCAAGCTGAATTCTTCAGATTCTCCTCCCATGATGAACATAGCATGGCGGATATCTCTTGCCATGGTTCATTTGAGTACTTCTGCGAGCACGAATCTCGAAAAGGTTTCGGATCTAATTCTCCCAATCTTTTAATTCCAAGTTGAGATCGACTACCGAACATGTCTTGTAAACTCTACAAGAAAAAATGATAAACAGTATGCATCTAAGATAGTTAATTGTGGCAGATTAATCATGTAAACTTGACTGTGTATGTGGCAGAATAAGGAGGGATGAAATCTTACATTTATAGATTCTTTACGAGCATCAAGTAGTTCTTGCTTATACTCTTGCTCTTTAACTACCAGGAAACTGTTAAGGTTTTCCACACGCTCCAAATATTCCATTTTGTCCTTCAACTGATTTTGAAAAGTTGTAATTGCAGTGTTCAAATTACCAGCACTTTCTTCATCACTTTCTACATCACTCTGATTGTGTAACTCCCTTCTTAACTGTATGCGACAGTCAAAAGTATAGATTCAGGAAAGCAAGTTTCAACAAAGATAGTAATTTAGATACAATTTAAAATATTCAATTGTACATTCAGATTAAAGTTCCATCTTTGAGTCACATCTCAAATGTAATTGCAAGTTTAAAACCCCTAAGATTCTCAAAATTTTTTTTGTCACATTCTCTTCTTGCTATTATCAATAGAAAACACAGATTTTAATTTTAACTTTGAAAATATGGACGGACATGAACTTTAGCTTCTAGGAACCATCTCAGCCAGAAAATGCTATTAAATACTAGTAACTTTGAAGATACTATTGAATGCAAAACAAAAGACAGACAAAATGCTGAGAATCCGAATTTTCAACCAAGTTATATAATTAAACTGCTACAATACTTGATGGGAATGTTTGATCACAGGAAACCACACAAGCATCCCAAATAATCAACAATTGAAGGATCTGATCAATTGTGACCTTTTGAATCTCCTCAATAAAATTTTTCTGCTGCAGTTCATTTAGGGCCTTACTCTCCTCCAATTGCTTGGTAATCTTCCCATGCTCTTCCTTTAAACATTTAAGCTTAAAAGAAGAAAACATGGTAAACATATACAAGTAAATTCCAAAGATATTTTGAAAGCAACTCTCAGTTCAAAATGTTTAAGCCTGTGTATGGACAACCGTTATGGAAAATTTGAATAATTCTTCCTTCTAGGGATGGGAGGCTCCTTAAGCTAAAGAAAACTAAGAACTACGAGAACTACACTAGTTGGCTAAATATTTTCTTCTTTAACTCATTCACTCTAAAAGGGTTGCATATATATATATGGTGATTGCTACGGTGCCTAAAAGTGTTTGTCTAACTTACCAAAAAGGGTTAAAAATCAATATTTAGTTTTAAAAGTATAAAAGTAAATAATCATTAAATATTCAAAAGTTGTCATAAAAAGTAAGTTAGGCACCAAGTTATAGGCACCATAGAATTCACCTATATAATAACATAACACTATAACAGACTGTTGAACCTTCTACCCTACCCCTATGAGTCTATGACATCTCAAACATGCCCTAAAACCTTTTCAAACAATGACATTTGACACTCACACACACATTTTACAATATTCCTTCCTCCTAACAACAAATTTAGGAGAAAATGAGAAATAAATGTGTCACATAAGAGATATTGAGGGCAGTTTCAAACCAAAAATCAAGTATAATCCATGTAGAATTTGCAAATAGAAGTGCCAGTGCCCAGTAGATTGAAGAATATTTTTGACTTTCCAGCAAGTTTTCCAAAACAAAGGATGATGATCCATCACAAACACATTTCACCTATACCAGAATATAGAATACCATTGCAACATCCCTCACGGGGCTCATCTTTGTCGTTCTTCAACTTCTCAACCATGCTCAAAGCTTCATTGTACTTGCATTCCATTTCAAGCAGACATCTTTCTTTGTAATTAATTTTCTCTGTAAGCCTCATAATGAGTTTTTGCAAACAATCAAGTGTGTCACTATGTTTACACTCCATCTCGAATAGCTTGTGATCCCTCTTGTCAATTTCATTCTGAAGGCTCACTATTATCTTTCTCAGCTTCATCAGAGTCTCTTCACAACTTTCACTCTTCATCATTTGCAAACAATTCAGCCTACATTTGTGGGAGAAAAAAAAAAATCAGTTACTTCTTTCTGGATCAACTAGGATTAGGAGTTACAGACTTAGAGCAAAGAAACAAGATGGCCAATACAACTGAAAGTTGCGAACTTTCACCAACATGATGCAGCATAAATTTGGGGTTTCTATATGGAAAGAATGAATAGTAGTACTACCGCAACACTTACGAGTAAGAAACAATAAACAGAGTCAAGCGGTCAGAGAGTAAAGAAGGAATGTAGACATCATCAACATGTGAGAAAAAAAACAGAAAGAAAGAAGAAGATGAAGAAGAAGAATGGGGTTGAGGGGATACAAAACCTGAAAATGGAAAACTGAAACTTGGTTGTGTTGGGATGTGTCACAACTCACAACACAAACTTGAAGGAATTTTGTTTTAGAGCAGAAAAATGAATGCTGGCGCACCGGCATGTCTTTCACATGCAAACTTAAAAATATAATCCTTTATTCATTTTTTTAAGTACTTCAATTTGGCATGGTATTATTGTAAAAATGTACATTATTAGGTAATTAAATTCATATTAAATATTGAAATATTATAGCTTAAACATGTACTTAGACAAGAATCTTTATTTAAGTAGTATTTAAGTAATATAGACGCTCTTTCTTAAGATCGGCTAGCAAATAAACTTTCGTTTTATTATATAACCGTCCTTTAAAATTATGTCCTATTGTAGTAATACTATTTAAGACGGGTTGAAAATAAGGTGATTGAATTACATTGGAAAAAATACAGGCATCAACTATCCATTTAGTATGTCCCAATTTAGCCTTATGCATGTTTTTTTTACTGGACAAAACACTTTTTAAAGTCAATTGAGATTTTGGAATAGTCCTTCCCTTAAAATAATTTCTAATTTGTATAACAACAATAGCTTTTCTCTTTCTTGTACTTGTATTTTCAAGCCATAAGATTACTCCTCAATTTTTTTTCCATCTTATTTTTTTTTATGTTCCACCAAAACTCTTCTGAATTGAAGTTAAACCTTTTTAGTGATTTTGTTACCTACTTTAATTTGTCTAAAAATTTTTGTAAGGTGATATTTCATTCTATATATCTCCCTCCATTATAAGTATTCAAACAAAAAATACATGTATATTGTGCCTTATGATTTTTGTCATACTTCACAGTAAAATATTCTTAAATTGGGTCAATTTTTCTTCAAGAGAAACCGGTTTGAAATTTTTGGATAGCATTATCTTATGGCGGTTGATTACTTAATGGTTGTTCCATCTAAATTACATACAAATTACAAATTACATACAGTAAAATAAAACCTCAGCCATCAAAATCTATAATCCAAAATTAAATTTATCACTATTTTTAAAAATTATATGAAAATTCTATTCAGTATTACAACAATTCATATAATTAACTGAAGAACTCACTGTTTTTGAAATTATATCAAAATTAAACTTATCACAATTTTTGAAAATTATATCAAAATGAACTGAAAAATTGAAACAATTCATATAATTAACAAAATAAAAAAATTAATTGAAAAACTGAAGAATTCACTGCGACATAGAGAATGGAAAAGGCTTAGAATTCACAGCAATAGAGTGGGATGTTCGGTAGGACAGAGGTGGCCAACTACAGAAGCTTCAAACCGACCAGCAGACGACGATGACGACAAAAGTTTCGAACCGACCTACCGACGACGACAGAAGCTTCAAGTGACGAGGGTGGCAACCACTGGTGGTCACTGCCAGCATCGATAGTGGTAGGGATGGTGGAGGCAACCGAGGCATTCCTTCTGCTCGTTGGAGAAAAATAGGAAATTAGGGTCGGAAGGGAGAAGGACTGAGGGAGGCATTCGTGAATTTGTTAAGGCTGCGTTTGTTTATTGTCTTTCAAATACATGGACACAAACACAAATGCACAAAGAGACATATACACAAAGATACACAAATTTTTTTATTTTGTTTGGTGATATTGGACAAGACACACCACTATAAACTAAATATCAATTTTACCCATATATTATCACCAATGAAATAAAGATAAGAGTAAATTATTAAGGATAAAAGAGTAAATATTTGTGTCTTATTCAATGTGTCTCAATGTCTCATCTGTGTCCCATCAAACAAACGCAACAAGGAACTAGATTAGTGGGTTTTCTTTTTCTTTTTCTGGGCTTTTAGGGCGAATTACAAAATCGGAACTAGCCGGTTTTTTAACCTATTTTTGTAGGACAATTCTAAAAATCAACAAAATCGACTAAATGATCAATTCACGGTTAATTCAGTTGAATCGTCTGATCCGGGCTAATTTTTAGAACCTTACTTATAAGTGATTCATCGTCTCTTATATTTACAGGGCATTTTTAATCAATCACTTGGATAGCTTTTAAATATGGCTTATGTTATTTATTGCCAGAAAGAAAATGGATTGCACGGATTATTTTGTGTCTATTTGATTCTCTTTACAGTTTACATTAACCTTTATAATACCATTGTTTGAGTGCACGACTCGTAATGCAAATGTTCAGTCTCTGTGTGGGTTTTTTTTTGTTCCTAGCAAGAAAGAATAAGTGAAGGGCAATTGAGTTTGACTGTTAATTTGTAAAAATGCATATATAATTCACGATTTTACTAAGAAACGAACTTTTTTAAATCTATAATTAACTAACAAAATAGAAAATGAATAAGGATTGAAAGTTTGGTCGTTAATATAGAGAATAAATTGTAGCTAAAAAATAGTGCCTAATCTTTTTTCACTTACTTAGCACACCAAAAATGGTTATAATTTTGCATATCAATCAATGCATTATATTGCAGTGACCATTCTTTTTTTGGAGTAGTGAAATGAATTACTAACAACCTCAGGCAATACGTTAAATAACTTCTGTTGGAACATCATATCGTATTAACCGATCATCCCAAAGACCCAACCAGATAAAGTTAATCTTATGACTACTTTAAATAGAATAATTTGAAATATTACTCAATAATCTTAGGAAACAAATACTACAAAAATATACTTAATTTTGCAATCTAAAAAAGAAAATTAGCAAGAGACTAATTAGTTTCACCATCTGAAAATTGTAATAGTTGTCGTTGAACAAAGTTTCTTTTGGGTCATAATCGCTGAACATAGTTGGAGGATGACCATTGACCAAGAAGACAAGAAGCATGGGAAAGGCAATGATTACCAAAATGGCAACAAGACAAATAAAGGAACTAACGGGAGAAAAAGGAATATTACATCTATGTCATTCACATGGCAGAGACAGCCCAAAAGGCTGCCGCAACGAGTGCAGTTTCATTCTCGTGATTCGGCAAGATATGCCCAATGAAGCATAAAGTGTCAAACGAAATAAATTGTTTACAAATTTCATAATTTACTTAGAACCATAAACAACCAAGTGGTGTGGCAGCCCTCCTCAGTCCTCCCAATGTTGATGCATGCAACCTCTCTTAGAATGCAATATGTTAAGTCCTGTAACCAAAGCCAACCTTTCAGCAATATAATCCAAATTAACTTTATGAATACTATAAATCAACTAATAATTTCTTGAGAAAATATGAAACCTGGTTGGCTAGTCACCAGGAATATCTAACCAACACATCGATCAGCCTTTAAATATCTTGCTTTCTTGGTTGTAGCTATACTACTCGAGAGGGGGAAAGAAAAAAATAGCAACCTAAATAGATTGCGTACCAATATTCACTTCATCCTCATCCTCCTCGCTTTCGTTTTTGTGATCTCCAGTTTTTTATCAGAAATTCTACTCCTTCTTGTAAAGTTGCTCTCCTTCCCTCTGCATAGTTCCATATTTCTGAGATTATGTAACGCCCACTAGGATTATATGCATTTATCTCAGTCAAAGCTGCCACCACTGCATTGTATGCTCCTTCACCCATCTCATTTTTCAGTCCATTCAGCTTTTCATCATCTTCTTTTATAATTTCCTGAAATGAAACGAAGGCACACCTTTTCAATCTAGACTAAAAGAGTCTAAGCATAAAATCAAGCGGAAAAATGTTTAACAAGGACACACCGTTTCTTTCCCATCAATTGTGATAACTTTGAATGGATGCCAATCTGGGTCCTTCAAATACTCTTCCCACAACGAACAGAGTTCTGTAGCCCTCTCTTCAGCCTCTTCCTCATTGTATCTTCTCGTAAAAAATTCAAGGAATGGTTTACCGTCAAGTTGTCCCATTCTCTTTACACGAATATTGCCCTGAGCTGGTAGCTCTTTAAGGCCCTGCAAGACACAGATTATAAATTAATTCGGATTTAATACTGAAGAATGCACCTAAGACAAACTTTTTTAAAAAATAATGGTGAATGTTCATTAACATAATTTCAATGATGAAATAGTGCAACACGTGAACTACAAATATTCACGATAGTTAGGTCTCTTAAGCACAGGTCAGTTAGGTGAAATACTCAAATAGTGATCAAGAAATCTTTAACCCGAGCCTTATTACTCTGAACAAACAAAACAGGAACCACTGGGGAGGAATTCACATGTATATTTTCTAAGCACTTTTCATTTCTAGCATTGTGGGAGGGGAAGACAGGTTTTAATCAATCAATTAATTTCAATTTCAGAGCACATAACACTGTGAACAGGCAAGCATAATTAATTAATTATCATTAAAAGCACAATCAGCTAGTAAATGAAATATGAAAGAGCGGTAAAACACAAATTTAAATAATCACTACCTAGAAAGGGAAGATATATCTGAAAAAATATACTTACCTCCACCAATTCTTTTCGAGCTTCTTGCAACTCCTCATTACTCTTACGCTCTTTAATGATTAGTGTTTGGTTCAATGCATCTATGTCTTGAAGTGATTGTTCCTTTTCTCTTAAATCCATATGTAAATCATCTACTTTCTTCAAAACTTCTGCATCATCATCATCTTCCATGTGCTTCAACACACTTAATGATCCTCTAAGTTGCTGAATCTCCAATTCAAGCTTTTGTTTCATATCCAATTGTCTTTCAAGCTGAATGATTTTAGCATGGAGTTCTTCTTTTTGCTTCTGAAAGATAGATGGACAAATATCATTAATACTCGTTGTGGGAAGAGATTAAGTTTTGAAAGCAGGTAACACAACCTTTTGGTCTTCAGCCAATTTCAACACTTTTTCATCAGCTTTCTGTTGTTCTATAGCAGCCATCTGAAGAGAGCTATTTCTCAATGTATTCTGAAAAGACAATGCATGGCACAAGTTATTGAATTATAAAAATGAAAATAGAAACCAAAACTTCTACGCCCTTCTTATGCAGACTATTACATTAAAGGATGTCAATAACAGCAGGAGCAAATTAGGTCCAAATTTTGGTTTCCAGAATCCTTATGTGAGGTCTTCGATGGGAGTAAAAGAAAAATTTAAAAAGACAAAATCTGGTGTTGCATAAAAAATTTTTTAGGCATACAACTTTATGTTTGTGACTCTTATCCCCTCTCTATTCTGCAATTTTCAAGTGAATAACATTAACATATGATCACTGGAAGGAGTTCATAATCTTAATCACTTTCCAGAAATTACCATTCTACAATAATGTCATCCTTGGTTGCTAACCCCTTACTCAAAGGCCCAAAACATTAGAAGTTTGGAATATCAATCATCTGATAATTGCCATAAATCATTTCTCTTAAAAGTTCAACAAACTATTACATAGATGTGCATAAATTGTTTTACATCTGACACCAACACACACAAAAGCCCATCAAGCTTCGAGTGAGAATAATGCATATGTGCACCTTGTATTGAATTCTTAATTCTTTCCTCTTTTT
>NC_029787.2:122247617-122250554 GCF_000816755.2 Arachis ipaensis
ATAAAGAATAAAGAACTGTACCATAAACATAAATCCTCTCTCCAAGACACAAAGTTGTTAACGGCACGCAAATGAATTTTGTTGATCACAAATGAAAAGTCCAGGCATGTGAATGGCTCTATAACTAACAACATTACAATCCTAAATTGAACATGAACAATATTTTATTCTATTATTCTTAATTTCAATCACACCATGCTAGAGAAGATGCAGCAAAAATAAAGAAAACACTATACATACCTCCTCAATCTCTTCTGCTAACTTCTTTCTTTCACTTTCATTATGCGCCTCACGCTTTTCCAGTTCGACTTTTCGCAACTCCAGCTCACTTTTCTGAGATTCTAGTTGCCACTTAAGCTTTTCGTGATCACTAAAGATCCTCTGAAAGTGATCCCTTGCACTTGATTGTATCTTCTTTATCTCTGAATACAAAATTAGAATCTTGAGATAAACCATGTTACAAACATACCAACATATTAAAGTAACAATGTTAGCTCCTATGGTACAACCACCACAACAATGCAAGTAGTAGGTGGCAACTGAATTGGCTGTTTGCTGACTTGGATACCTCCAGACCCCAGGGAAAAAACCATCAATAAACAAAGAAAATGAAAAAAAAAAAACTCAAATTGTGATTTAATTGTCATCCAGAGACTGCTACGCTGCCAGTTATTTTGTAATCAAAGTACCAGTTGCAACACATAGTTGGCCTTGTACAACAAAACAAATAAATGAGAAAATGAAAACCCCAAGAAGTCAAGCTAAACTAGAGACAAGTAACTTTGGCCCAATATAACCGCATACCTTCATTATAAGCTTGAATGAGCTTATCTTTTTCCTCCATTGCCATGTCCATTTTGAGCGTTGTCTCATGGCATCTTACTTCTATCTCTTGTAAGTGTTTGTTCTTGACCTGAATAATGTTAGTCAAATTGGACACAAGTTTATCCTGCCTTCGAGCTTCTTCCTCCATCAGTTCAGATATGGTTTTGACATCCCCCATCTTTCGCAGATTTTCCCCAATGATATTGTTGGCGTTATAATCATCTGCTCGGGCTACCCATGCATAAAGACCAGACTTCTGCTCAGACTTAGCAAACCAATCTTTTTTCCCATGATGATCTGTTTCATATGCCCTTTCAAATGCCAACGCATTATCAAACCCTGGCCAGTTTTTATTGAACTCCACAAGAGCAGTTCCAGAGTGACCCCGGAAATTCCATAGAGGATTGACTCTAAACGGATTAAAACCCCTGCTTTTGTACTCATCCCTCAGCTTGGAACCACTTGCACCAACACAGCGTCCATCTTCTGCCCGTCTAGTAGGAATATTAACTACAATTCCAATCCAAGGCCACACAAACTGCTCATCAGAATTAACGTCATGTTTGCCTTTGTCCACAGGTTTTGATGGAACATCCACGGCCATAGCATCCTTCTCCAAATATTTCACCAAAGCCAAATGATTAGCCTTCTCTCTTGCCTTTCTCTTTTGTGAGCTACTCTGACCCACCCCAGAAGCATGTTGAAGGAGTTCCTTGTACAAATAATCCCGTTTCCTCTTTTTAGGGCAGAACGGGCAAGTGTAAGTCTCATCCGAGGTTTTCACATCATGGGTTCCATTTTGCAGTTCTTCATAAAATTTATCTTCGTATTCAGTGATTTCAGAGTCACTTATATCAGTATCCTCATCAGAGCTCTGAGCCATAACAATTTCTCCCAGGAAAAATTATTACAATACCTGAAAGGCAAAAACTTGATATTAACATCGCCATTTTCTTGCTGAAATACAGATTAATCCCATTCATTTTCTAAACATTTTGATCCTAAGAGAAACATTCAAAACAAATATCCCAATCACTTCGCTCAAAAGGATCCCATATCATGCTATGTTAAGCTGTCTGTTAAAAGTTAGTTGAACATGTTAGTTAACCAATTGGCCAATCAAAATCTAAACGCATCGGAGGTCAGTGCTAGGAATGCATTTTCACAAACATTTGGTGTAATACCCTCCATTTACCCAAAACAAAAGATCAAGCATGAACATGCACAACACGTACCCAATTATTCAAATATGCATGAAGAAAACATAATGCAAAATTGCAAAGCACATGCATGACAAGAACCGGAGCGTGGGAGGGATAATCCAAAGCGAGGAGAATTGACAAATTGAGAGAAATATGAGCTGAATTGACCTGAAGAAGAAAATGGAAGGTGCTCCCTGAAGGTGAACTCTGATGAAGTGAAAGTGTGAGGCTAACGATCTACATGAGAAGAAGAAACGGTGAAGAATCGGAGGTGAAATTGGGGGTTGTTTGACGCTCCCAACAATCTTCACGGGCTCTAATCGTAGCACAGTGGCCACTGCCCACTGTCACTCATCACTAGGGTTTGGAAATCGGACATCACACGCGCGGGGTTAGCGCGTGAATTAGAGATGAACGATTTGGCACAAAATGTGCAGTGTGGCTCGGCTAATTGGACTTGCTGCACTCTGCACCCAATTGCACTCAAAAACAAAACCATTAACCAAGTCCATTCGTAAAACAATTTAGCGTTGGTCAACTAAAAACTTCCAAGATGAAGATACGGCAGACGGTAAGATCGTTCGAGACAGTTCAACGAGGCACTTTAGGTTTCTTGAGGGTCAAATCCAACAGTAGAGGTACTCCGTTCGAGAATCAACGTAAGTTAACCTAAATAGTAAGAAAGAAGAAATTCTAAAAAGAAGCAAAAAGCTGGTGCGTGGCAACCTACTTATGGAAGTCACATCACAAAAACCCTTTAGGGGTGGAAAATAATACGACAGGACGAAAACCTGTAGAAATATAAAATAAAAAATTATTAATTACTTTATATTGGATAATAGAAACTTTTTTTTTCAACGTCTAAGCTCAGAGGATAGAAATCATTTTTTTTTTTTTTTTGGGAAGATAT
>NC_029787.2:122250579-122263709 GCF_000816755.2 Arachis ipaensis
GTTAGGACTCTGAGGGGGAAGACAGTCACGAAGATAACTCTGAGACCATACGTCTTTAATTCTAGAGCAATCGATCAAACAATGAGTGACTGTTTCCGTTGCTTCATGACAGCAGGGGCATATTGGTGATATAGATGGGATGCAGTGATGAATCTGAGCAAGCACCGGAAGTCAGCCATGGAGAGCTTTCCAGATAAATAGCTTAATTTTGTGAGGCAAGTTCAATTTCCATAGATCAATCCATGGCTTTTTCTGCTGCATATAATTAGGGCAAAGCTCCAGAGGCGGATGGTAAAATAAATAGTCAATTCTGTAACCTGAAGCTGTATCATATTGCTTGGATTTGTTCAATTCCCATTGCAATTTGTCCCTACTCTGTTGAATTTTAACTGACAAAATCCTGTTTGCAACGTCTTGGGGAAATAATTCTTGAATGAGATTCTGATTCCAATTCCTATCTTCAGTAATTAGATCTTTAACTCTTGGAACTAACTCAGAAATAGCCTGTCTATTTGGCATGTCAGAAATCATTAAAGGATACGGAGGAGGCAGCCAAGGATCCTCAAAGGTTCGGATATTCTCACCAGTACCTACAGCCCAATTGAGACCTTTTTCAACAATCTTTCGGCTTTCCAGTATGCTCCTCCATCCCCAAGAAGGTAAGACTCCAATTTCTGCAGTTATAGCATTACCATTGCTAAAGTATTTACCTCTTAGGATTTTGGATAATAAGGAAGTAGGCTGTGTTACAAGTCGCCAAAACTGTTTGCCTAAAAGCGCCAGATTTTGGATTCTGAGATCTTTAAATCCAAGGCCTCCTTCTTTTCGTGGGCGAGTCATAGTGTCCCAGCTAATCCAAGCCATCCGCCTTTCAGAACCTTTTTGTCCCCACCAGAACTGAGAAAGTAGAGAGTGAATTTCCGAAATTAAACCATCAGGCAACTTGAAGCAAGACAATGTATAAATAGGAATAGCTTCTCCCACTGCCTTAAGCAATACGTGTCTACCACCTGACGAAAGAAGATTGCGCTTCCACCCTTGGATTCTTTTCCGAACCTTTTCTTTGATCATACTAAAAGAAGCCTTTTTCGATTTAGAGACTGTAGAAGGCAAACCAAGGTATTTATCCTGAGCCCCAATATGATTAATATTCATAGAGTTTGCCAATAGTGTACGAGTAGTGGAGGGAGTGTTGTGGCTAAAGAATACAGCAGATTTATTAAGATTTACCCTCTGGCCACTGATGCTTTCATAAGAATTCAATAAATGCAGGATATTTGAACATGCTTCAGGATTAGCCTTACAGAATAAGATGGAGTCATCAGACAAAATCCTGTTTGCAACGTCTTGGGGAAATAATTCTTGAATGAGATTCTGATTCCAATTCCTATCTTCAGTAATTAGATCTTTAACTCTTGGAACCAACTCAGATATGTCCTTGAAATAAGATTCAGCCACAGAAGCAATACCAGCATTTGAAGTAGCCACTTCACCATCACTGCCAGTTAGTTGCCAAATTATATTCCTTCGGGTTCGATTTCTAAATTTCTGATGGAAAAAAGCTGTATTCTGATCACTAGATTTGAGCCATTTGACTCTAGACTTATCTTTCCAATAAGATTCCTCATTTTGCAATGCTTTTTCAAGTTTGTCCTCTATTTCTGAAACGATGTCGCCTCCATGAATTCCTGCTAAACGAAGTTCCTCTAATTTCGACTGTAGTAAATCAATCTCCTCCTTCGAATTAGATCTGTGTTCTTGCTGCCATCTGACAATCTTATGCCGACAACGCTTTATTTTTTGAGCTAGGATATACATGGCTGAACCATCAATCTGTTCATGCCAAACCTCTCTAACAATCTGCCTTATTTCATCATTGGAACACCATCTTTCTTGGAATTTGAATCGGCGTTTAGATATCTCAGTTCTCGGATTAGAGTCTAAGAGAAGAGAGGCGTGATCCGAGCCTGATTCTGACAGTCTAAGAACCGTTGCATTGGGATAGAGTTGCTGCCAATCAACTCCTACCAGGAATCGGTCCAGTCTTTCCTGTATCAACTCATCACCCCTCCGTCTATTTAACCAAGTGTATGGTCTTCCGACCATATCAATATCAATCAGGGAATTATCATCAATAAAACTATTAAAGGTTTCAATAGAAGAAGGAGATTTAGCACCCCCACCTTCTTTCTCCAATTGATTAGAAATGGCATTAAAATCTCCCATTAACACAACCTTACCATCGAACTGTTGGGTGACTGAAGTTAATTCAGCAAATTGAGCCATTCTATGTTGATCATTTGAACTGAGATAAACACCTAGAACACCATAGGGATCATTAGAACCAGCTGTCAGAACTGATGCCGCAATGAAAAATCTACCATGCTGTAAAATCTGAATAGTGCAACCATCCCTCCATGCCATTGCCAAACCCTCTGATAATCCATCCGGATCCACAATAAACCATTCCTTGAAACCACAAGATCTTAGTTTTCCTTCAACTTGTCGAGATTGATTTTTTGTTTCACAGATAAAACCAATCTCGGGGGAGTAGGATTTGCATATCCCTTTAAGATTGTGGATTGTCAGGGATCTTCCCAAACCCCGACAATTCCACGAGAGCAGTTTCATATTTCTTTGGGTGCCACTTGAAGGCTGACACCCTCCACCGTCATAGCAATTATATGAGGGTTCTGAATCTCTGATTTGTTGCTCATGGTGTAGAGAAAATCAGAATTGGTATTCAATGATTCCAAAGAGAAATAAGATATATGGAATGAGTGAATTAAAAAACAAAATAAATTAAAAGAGAAATGAATTGGGAGAGAAAACGAAAATTAGGGAGCTAAGTGGAAAAGAAATTAAGAAAAAAAAGTAGAAGAAAATGGAAAAGAGTTTGACGAAGAAAAGACAAAGAAAGGTGTAACCATGGAGGCGGCGCAGTGAAACCCTAGCAGAGCGTCGGGCGCTAGATGAGGAGTACGTACTCCCACTATGCACAAATTAATTTGAACCTGCAACCTTTTAATTGAGTATGGAGAGACTATGTCATTTGAGCTATTACTCATTGGCTAGTAGGGTTTAACTAATAGGCGTACGATAAGTTTATTTTTAATAAAAAATTGAACATGTTATAAGTATATTGTAAATATAATAATAAAATAATAATATTATAGCACATTGTGCGGTTTGGATTGGATTGGATCGGTTATGAAAAGTAGATCCAAAATCCGATCCGATCCAGCGGTTTGCAAAATATAGAATCCAATCAAATTCGAATTAGTACGGTTTTAATCGGTTTTCGGTTTGGATTGGATTGGATGAGCGGTTTAATTTGAATCGGTTTGAATTTGAACACCCCACCTTCACTAACGCAAACTCTTCGCGTTCCTTCCTTTTCTTTACGTTATTCCTTATTCTTCTTCGCATTTTTCCATCCTCATCTTCCCATTCCTTCTTCTTCTTCGCGTTCTTTCTTTTTTTTTTCGCATTCCTTATCCTTCTTTTTTGCATGTTTTCTCCCAATCGTTGTTCTTTTATCGCTGTTGTTGTTGCTGCGTTTTTCTTTTTCTCCTTTTAATTGAAGTTCATTTGGATTCAGAAATGAATTTGATGTGTTTTTGTTGATGATTGAGTCTTTTTGACCGCTTGTTCAAAATTGAACTAATTTCGGTTCATTTTTGTGTTAATTGAGGTTCACCTGATGTTGCTGATAAGTATTGACTAAATTTTTTATTCCTTAAGTAATTTTAGTTTATTTCTTAGTTTAATTGATGTTCATTTGAATTTAGAAATGAATTGGTGTGTTTGTTGATGATTGAGTCTTTTTTATTATTTGTTCAAAACTGAACTAATTTTGGTTCATTTGTGAATTAATTGAGGTTCACTTGATGTTGCTGTTAAGTATTGACCAAGTTTTTTATTCCTTAAGATTTCAGTTCATTTCTTAGTTTATTTGAGGTTCATTTGAATTCAGAAATGAATTCGATGTGTTTTTATTGATAATTGAGTTTTTTTTACTACTTATTCAAAACTGAACTAATTGAATGGAATGGAGTGAGATATAATGCAATTGAATAAAGTGATCATGAACAATTTCATTTTTCTTTGCTAAAAAATTTGGTCAATACTTTCAACAGTATCAAGTGAACCTCAATTAGCATACAAATGAACCGAAATTAGCTCATATTTGAATAAACAGTTAAAAAGACTCAATCGTTAACAAAAATACATCGAATTCATTTTTGGATCCAAATGAACCTCAATTAAACTAAAAATGAACCGAAATTACTTAAAAGATAAAAAATTTGGTCAATTCTTATTAGCAACATCAAGTGAACCTCAATTAACACACAAATGAATCGAAACAAACTAAGAAATGAACCGAAATTATTTAATGATGGCATCAGAGAAAATCAAAACTAATAAAGATGTTAGCAAAATATTAGTATTATTGGTGATGACAATAACAAAAAGGAAAAGAAAAAGAAAAAGACGCAACATTGGGAGACGAGAAGAAGAAGAAGAAGAGAAGAAGAAGAAGGACGAGAGAAGAAAAAGAACTTGCGTGCGCGAATTTGGAAAAAGAAGAATAAGAAAGAGGAAGAGAAGAAGAAGGGAAGAAAAATCTGCGTGTGCAAATTTAGAAGAGGAGGAGGAAACATAAAAGGAAAAGAAGAATGAAAAGGAGAAATAAGCGCATAATTTAAAAAAGAGTAAAGGACATTTTCGTCCCTGACCTTTTTTTACGGACATTTTCGTCCTCAAGCAATGGAAAATACATTAAAGCCCCTGACCATTGAAAAACGTGGACATTTATGTCCCTCCGTTGATTTCAGCCGTTTGCACTGGACAGAAAAGACTGAGGTGGCACAGGTGGCGCTGAGGTGGCACGTAACGGAGGCCAGGTGACATGGGGCAAAAAGTTAGAGGACATATAAGTCCCTGGAGACGAAAACGATGCCGTTTCGTCTCCTCCTCTCGAAACACAGTTGAATCCTCATATACAATACCCAGAAGACCCATAGTTGAGTGAGAGAATTACAGAAAACCCTAACCCAAAGACGATCAAACTCCTTTGTCTCTGTTTCTCCCTCCAAAAAATACAACACGTAGAAGAGCAAAAGGCTAGGGGTGATAGCTGTGGCAGAGGCTGAGGAGAAGCTTCGTCTGAGGTCGTGGCTGCTGTCTTCGGCACAAGGTAAGATTGTGATGCTTAGCTAGGAATGCAATGTGTTTGCATGTTTACAGTGTAAGAAAGAAAGTGAAAAAAGGGTGTATTGCGTCCTGTGTAGGATTAGGGGGAGGGATTGTGTTCGGAAAATGTAGTTTCTTTCATATATTGTGTTGTTTCCTTTTTTAATCCTAGTTCTGCACTGGTTAATTTCAGATGGTTGACGTGTTTGTGGTTCCGGTCTTTTATCATGGAGAGAACTTCGTAAGAGGAATTGGTGAAAAAATGGTTTATCAGAATGGAAAGGAGGAGAGGTTCCCTGAGATAGACCTAGACTTTGTTAATTTCGGAAACTTAGTGATACTATTTAAGGGTTTGGGCTACCAGTTAAATATTTTTCTTAGATATAAAACTTTATTGTATGAATCTAATCGGATAATTATCTTAGTTCAGATTTTATGATGCTATAATCAATACTCAATTTAATTAAGGTCAAAATTTAATCGAGTCTAACCATATTATATATCATTATCTGATAAGTACAAAATCGATATAATCAAATTGGTTTTTATTGAATACATCTTAAACATCCCGAATCTTTCTAGTAATCATTTATCAGTATCATAGAGAGAAAATGTGAATGAAATAAATTAAGGGCAAAAAACGGAATTAAGCCAAGGGAGGAAAGAATTTACACAAATCAGCCAAAATCGAAATTGTTTCACGAATGAGCCAAAGCACATTACTATATAATTCGAACCAGTATGGTTCGAACTATAATAACACGTAATTCGAACCAGGGTAGCTCGAATTAGGATGTAACACTTGATGAATGTAATTCGAACCAACATGGTTCGAACTAGATTTGAGAGTAATTCGAACTAGGCTTGTTCGAATTACGTACTTGCACGCTTCACAAAGTAATTCGAACCTACTTGGTTTGAATTAGTAAAAGTTTTACTCGAGTAGTAATTCGAATTGGGTTGGTTCCAATTACACGTTTTGCAGCTATAAAAGGAGTTCGAATCAGCCCCACTCGAATCACTTTTCCATCCTCATACCCCACCAAATCCCAGAGAAAACGACCCGGGTTTGATCCGACAAAGACTTGAACGGAATACTCAGCCGATGGGGGACGATCCGGCAAGGTTATATCGGTTGAACGGAGTTGCTTATATAGCCGAGGTCATCAACGACGAGGTTAGTACATAAAAAACTTCGTGCTAGCGGTATATCTAAGTTAGTGGTTTTGCATGCGGTTTTAGTGGCGGTTTATGTTAGCGGTTAATCGTAGTGGTATTGCAAGTGGTTTAGTTGAGAGGTTTTGCATGCGGGTTAGTTGGTGGTTTAGTTGGTGGTTTATGTTAGTTATTTTATGTTAGTGGTTTATGTTAGTTGTTTTATGTTAGCTGTTTTATGTTAGTGGTTTATGTTAGTTGTTTTATGTTAGTGGTTTAGTTGTGTGGTTTATGATAGTTGTTTTGCATGTGGTTTTCGTTAATGGATTTTTATGCGGTTTATAATAGTGGTTTATTCATGTGCTTTTGTTGGCGGTTTAGGTTAGGTGTTTTTAGTATTGGTTTTGTTAGTACTTTTGTATGCGGTTTTGTTGATGATTTACTTTGGCGGTTTATTTTGGTGGTATTGGAAGTGTAACAGCCCAGACCACCCGCTAGCACGATATTGTCCACTTTGGCACACACGGCCTCACGGTTTTGCCTTTGACGATAGGGATGCTAGCCGAAGCCCCCCACACTCACTCGTCAAAACGCGTCATGCTATGGAGAGGTATCCCCACCCTTATAAGGCATGCTTCGTTCCCCTCCCCAACCGATGTGGGCCTTACAGGAAGTGGTTGACCATGTGCTTTTGTAAGCGGTTCGTGATAGTGGTTTTGCATGTGTTTGACATAAGTGGATTTCTTTGTGGTTTATGTTAGCGGTTTGAACATGTGGTTTTTCAAGTGGTTTGATATATTGGTTTTGCATGTAGATTATGTTAGCGGTTTCATTTAGTGGTTTATGGTGTTGGTTATTTTTGTCATTGGTTATCAAGTTGGTTCTAATAATGCGGTGCATGTAATACGCAGCCACAGCGATGCATCAGGAGCATGCGGCGGCAGCAGGGCATGCGACTCGATGAGAGATATGTTCCGTACTTGCAGATGGTCGGATTATACCATCTTGCGAGGCTGAACGATAGATGGTTCCGGTTAGATGAGGCCTTTGTCAGTGCCTTCGTCGAGCGCTGGCGTCCGGAGACGCACACCTTCCATATGCCGTTCGGAGAGTGCACGAGCTCGTTGTACGACTCATCCCAGTCACCATAGATGAGGACAATAGCCTTTTGCTTCGCCAACCAGACCCTCCTGTACGTCGGCCTAAACCCAAAGTGTGCGGCCGTGGCATTTAGGAGCATCTTGATGCTGACGGATGCATCAGCCCTAACCATTGGCATAATGAACGCCGATACACATGATAATCCAAACTCCTGTGGTCGCTCGAGATGGAGGTGGCAAGACAGGTATGAGGTCCATTGTACCGTTTGACCTCCCAAATGTCCTTGCGCTGCCGGAGACTTAGCCGAATCAACCATGTGCACCCATTCCCGAACTCAGAACACTTGCCCACATACCGGCGATAGTCAGACTCCACTACCTTGTATTGTACCCCTCGGCGGATGCTGTAAGTCTTCACACTTAACAGGGCCTCATCTTTATCCTGAAATTGCTGACCAACCTGGAACTCTGTCAGACCAGCAGTCCCTTCCGCATCTCTAGCTCCAAATCCAACAGGCTGCCCAGAAACTCCCTCCTGCCTCATGGCATCCAAGTCCAAAGAGGAAAAATGTGGTGGATACTGCTGTGTGCCAGAGCTAGAACCACCTCCCGCCCCGGCAGGCTCACTCGCTCCAATATCATCGCCACTGTCATCATCAATCATATCCGGCTCGACGTCATCGTCCTCTGCATCACCCAACAATCCGTCTCCAACCCCAAGCGGTGCAGCGCACTGTAAAGAGGTCGGCAGAAATTTCCCTGTTCCGACCTCGTCGCCTACGATGCCATTGAGATCAACAGTGAAAGAAGGGGAGGCGACAGGTTGGACCGGTGGCTCATACACAGGGACGGACGAAGAAGCAACGGCAGGTCTGGAGCTAGAACCGGCTGCCGTGGCTAAAGTGGTGGTATTCCGGTTTGAACCCCCTGAGCTGGATACCACATCAACCAACTTTGCCAACAATTCTGGTGTCCTCACTTCCGAAAACTGCTGACGACAATGAAACATGACTTGCAAGTCCTCATCACTCCCGATCGTGAAACAATCATACTTCACGGTTTCCTGGAGCACCGTGATTGTAATGCGATAGAAAAACTTCTTAACCCGCTTCGCACCTTCCAGACCAAATTTCATCAGTACAGACCTAACAAGGTCATCATAGCTCGTCGTAGGCCTAACGATAATACAGAGAGGATCCTTATCGGTGAACTTCACACTGGAACGAGTTTTCCTCTTAATCGATCCTCTGTGGTGAACCAACACTACAAAACTCTCCTCACTAGCCATATTACACTCTCTAATGAGAGCAACTCACATTTACAACCATATATATACAGGTCTGGTGCTCACTAATTCGAACCAGCCTAGTTCGAAATATAGTTTGTGTAATTCGAACCAACCTGGTTCGAATTACTTTGGGAAGCTTCTCCTTGTATAATTCGAGCTTACCTAGTTCGATTTATGTGTGTTTTTAGTTCGAACCATCTTGGTTCGAATTAGTGTGAATTTTTCCTAAGCAATTCGAGCTGACTCAGTTCGAATTATATGTTATTGTAGTTCGAACCATGCTGGTTCGAATTATATAGTAATGTGCTTTGACTCATTCGTGAAGCAATTTTCAGTTTGGCTGATTTGTGTAAATTCTTCCCCCATTGGCTTATTTTGTTTTTTGCTCATAAATTAAAGGTTGGAATTGTTAATAAAGTCAACAATGCTATATCGGAAGCAGCTGAATTTTGTTCAATAACCATTCAATTAGGGTGTTAGTTATGTAGGCCAGAACCTTGTATAGTAACCATTTGAAGAGCTTACACATGCTATGATATTCACATAGGTTAGCATTTGGTAGAGAGAGAAAGACGGAAAGACTGAGACTGAGAGACAAAGACTAAAAAATAGAGATTAACATAAATTTCAATATTCTGTTTGGTGTAAAATGGGAGACAGAAATTGAAACAAGAATAAAATTCTAATTTAATTTACACAAAGGGTAAAATTAAAATTAATTAATTGAAATGAGGGTATTTTAGGTATAAAATGTTATTAAAGTTTCGGTCTCCATCTCTAAAAATTTTAGTCCCCTGTATCCCTACTTTTTGGAAGTACTGAAATACTGAAATTTTGGAGACAGAGACAGAAATTTTAATATCAGTATCTAAACTAACAAACATAATACTGAGTCTCAATCTTTCAGTCTCTGTCTCATTACCTCAAAACAAACGCTACTATAGTTACGAAAGATTGAGGTTTATTTCTTACATATTTAACTTTAGGTCTTTCTCACATTTAACAATGTCCTAAAAAAACTCAAAAATTAGCCTCAAATTTGTGCATCTTGCCGAAATACGAGGCATTGGGTGTAAAGTCGTCTATTACTATTTTTTATGATCAATATAACATTTATATTAAATTTAGATGGGGTAATTAAAAGAGAGAAAGTAATTTTAAAGAGTATAACATTTTTAATAGTAAAATAATATTTTTTTTTAAATAAAATTCAACACAACAAGGTGGAGTGTCTATAAAGTCCAGAACTACAATACAAACATTAAAAAAGAAATCTTAGTTATCTCCAGTAATGCCATTAATAACTAGACAGAATAAAATCAACCCACTCTTTGTAGCTTCTAATTGATTTGGTAATAACTTTCGCAATGCCTGCTTCTTGATTTCTGAAAATTCTGACATTCCTTTCCAGCCACGTATTTCAAATGATAGCAAAAAAGTCAATCAGCCACCTGTTACGTTCATCTTTTTTTATAGGAACTCTTATCCAACTCTCAAAGTATTGCTTAATTGTTCTTGGAATAGACCAAAGTGTATTATAGGCGTATAACCAAGCACACCACACCTGCCACGTGAACTCACAACCAATGAATAAGTGAAAATCATTCTCAGTTTCTTTTTTACATAAAACACAAAATATATCCCTGTGATCAATAATGCCCAATCTAGTCAACCTTTCTTTAATATTGACCCTACCAACTAACACAAACCAGGCGAATAGCTTAACTCTTGGTGGTACTAGTTCTCTCCATATAGATCTAGTGAAACTATAACTCGTAATGTCTTCTGAGAGAGTCTCAGCCTGCAAAATCTGCACAAATGAGTTAGTAGAATAAATTTTTGATCTATCAAATTTTCATACTATTCTGTCCTCCCTCTCACTTGTTAACCTGACAGATTGTAGAACCCCATGAAGTTGGTTAACTAATTCTAACTTCCATTGGAATAGTACCCTTCTCCAATGAAAGTTCCATATCCACTCTAACCCGTCTCAGAACTCACAATCTCCTAATACAGATCCGACTTGGTTTGAAACCGAAAAAAGCCTTAGAAATACATCTTGCAACACACCACATGGTAGCCAATTATCTTCCCAGAATCGAATTCTTCTACCATCTCCTAATTCTAATGATAATCCTCTGACCATCTTATCTCTCACCCGCTGTTCTCTTATCTGCAACTGATAAATGTCCCTTTACGGACCACTTTTTTTAGGAACCGACTGACAAGAGAGAAGGACATTTGGATTCAAGTTAATGCAAGAGCACACAATTTTCTTCCATAATGGGCAATCTTCCTTTGAAAACCGTCACCACCACTTGAATAATAATAATGTATTCCGGAACACTGCATCGCCCACGCTTAAATTCCCGAAGCATTTTGGAGCTTGCACAATTTTCCACTTTACCAAAGGTACCCATCCCTTCCGTCCTCATTACTCCACAAAAACTTCCTCTGCAAACATATCAACTTATTTGCTACTGTTCTGGATATTTTATATAAGCTAAGGTAGTAAATCGGCAGACTATTAAGCACAAATTTAATGAGTTCCAGTTTATCAACTTTATTAATCGTTTTGACTTTCTACAAATTGAGTTTTTCTTCTACTTTGTCTATAATAGCAAAATAATGTATTTTGAATTTTTTTATAGGAAAGAAATTTCAAATTTGAAGGAATTTCAATGAGAAATTTTGTCTATTAAAAAAATTAATTATATCCAAAAAAGGAGAAATTTTAATTTTTTTTTCTCTACCTCACTTCCAAATGCATTTATATGTATCAGTTAATATTTTAGACTAATAAATAATAAAATCAATTACATATTTACGAATAAAGACAATTTAATTATCTTTTCTAAACGAAGAATTTTAAAAATAAAAATAATATAATTCTCTCAACCAAACAAAAAGTTTTGAAATTGAAAAAAAAGTTAACTATAACATTTAGATTTTGTTATATCTGAAATACACTCAAATTTTAAAATATTTCATCTAAACACATTCAAATTAAACACACACCCTTAAAGGTCTTAGCTCAATAACACCGGTTCTCTTTTAGTCTTTTTGATAATTGAAGTTGATCAATTCAAATGATAGTTACTTGTGCCCATCTTTCTATCAAATAACTTTATTAATTTATTTTTCCAAAATACCTTTCATCATGTATATATTTAAAACAATATTTTTCAATCATTTATTTAAATCCAAAATCTCTTAATTAAAGAATAAATATTTGTCATCTTAACTAATTTCACAAATATTATTATCGTACACATTTGATAAATAAAAAGATTGATTAATAGTGACGTTTAATAATAATAATTGTACATGTCTCCTTCATTTGACATCTTAACTTGGAGGTTTATCGGACATAAGCAAACAAAAGGGAGAAAACCAAAAAAGGTGGGCTTAAATTGGTTGAATAGTCAAATTTATAAATTTCATTTAGACACGGATTAGTTGAATTCTAATAAATTTGAAGACTAATTCTTATTTGCTTCACCATGCAACAGAATATTTAATTAATGTTTCTTTGGTGATGTTTATCATTTGCCTCATCCTGTTAGCTTAAATAGTTATAAGTCATTTTACCAGTGGGTTGAAGTTGAATTTAAATTTGTGAAAATCAAATAGCTATGGCCATATACATAAAATCACTATCCAAAGCTATGTTAGTTTAAGGTAATGATTTAACACTGGATTGACAATAGCGTTTTTTTAGATTATGAACGGCTGAAGCATTAATCTTAAACGTGGCATAATTTAATTTGGAGTACAGAAATATGACGAGTATAAAAATCGGACCTTTTTATTTTTACTTCAAAAAAAATTAAAAAATTTGAGATACAGAAATCAAATTCTAATAATTTATGTACCTTCCACAATTTTTAAAAATACTCCAAATTATAATGTTAAAATATATCACTCATCTTATCTCCAATAAAAAAATATTAAATGTTTAAGAGTTTCAGTCATAGAAATTCAAATAATTATTAAGATCTATGTTCTGTGGTTGCTTCTAATCTTGTCAAACAAAATTTTGGAATGAAGTTGATTTGGAAAGAAATGTTGGAATGTAAGAAATAATTCATTTTTTTTCTATAACTGATAACAAGGAAACAAAATCTGTACAGCAACAATGAAAACTGATGTTTGTCTTCTAAGTGTGAAGAGGAGAAGCTGATGGTGTCTGATTATTAGAACTACCTTCTCCATTTAAAGATTCATTGTTACTTCTTCTATGTTGTTTTGAACTAACTCTACTAGATCTTGCAGTATTACCATTCGTTTTAACTGTTTGATCTGGAGATTTGTCCACTCCACTTGTTGTTGTTGTGTCTTCAGAATCCTTGAGTTGCTCCAAGGATCTTACAACCTCATCCATGGTAGGC
>NC_029787.2:122264041-122269129 GCF_000816755.2 Arachis ipaensis
TGCAAGAACTGCAACTTTCATGGCTTCGCGCAAAGGATATTGACTGTCCAAACGGGAATCCATGACTTGTGAGATTTTTCTTTTGCTGACGAGCAAAGGCTTGGCCCAATCAACCAAATTATGCTCCCCTGTTGGTCTGTTCTTATCTAATGCGCGTTTCCCCGCTATGATTTCCAGCAGTACAACGCCAAAACTGTATACATCACTCTTCTTCGTTAAATGACCTGGAGAGAAGAATATAATGAAAAATTGGTCACAAGATTTGGTAACACATTATGTTATTTAACTTTGAAAACAAATATAAGATTGAAGTACCTGTGGCTATGTATTCAGGAGCTGCATAGCCAAATGTTCCCATTATCCTGGTAGAGACATGGCTCTTGTCACCTACTGGTCCATCCTTTGCCAATCCAAAATCAGAGAGTTTTGCATGATAACTCTGTCATTTAATTCACACATATTAAAGGAATTATTTCAGAAATCAAGTGTGAAATACTTGTAAGTTGTAAGGTGATCTGAATGTGATTTGCGTACCGAATCAAGCAAGATGTTAGAAGTCTTCAAGTCTCGGTATATTACATCTACTTGGTCGCTGTGAAGAAACGCAAGGCCCTTAGCTGCATCAAGAGCGATATTCATGCGTATGTTCCAAGAAAGCGGGCGAACATAAGAAGCTCCTGTGCCAGAAAAAGGTACATCAGATCTTGAGCTGTTTAAGGTGCTAATAACAAACTAGTCATAATTAAACAAACTTGACTTACTCCTAAACAAATGGTTATCTAAACTGCCTTTAGTCAAAAACTCATACACCAAAATCCGGTGATCATCTTCTAAGCTGTAACCTATGAGTTTCACAAGATTAGGATGATCCAGCTGACCCAAGTAGTTGATTTCTGTCTGTAATTATATTAGGAGGCTAATTATAATTAGTCACAAAAACATTATTAAGCTAAACAAGTTATATATTAAGATGAGACTGACCAGCCATTCAGTATGTCCCTGTGTGCTCTCTTGATTTAGCCTCTTCACCGCAATGACGAGTCCGGTGCCCGGTTTTGTGGGTTCAAGAGTGTGCTCGTCGATCCACCCCTTAAATACAGAGCCAAAGCCACCTTCACCAACCAGACTATCCGGACGAAAGTTCCTTGTGGCGGTTCTTAGTTCAATGAAGCTGAAGTTCTTTAAATTGGTGGATAGCAGAATCTCGCCCTCTGTCAGAGGAGACATAAGCATGGAACGAGATGATACCTTGCTGCTTATACCACTCAAAACCTTCTCTTCTGAAAATATGTGTATTAGCATTCAACAACACAAAGTGAATGATCGAATATGTATTATTATTGTTACCACTTACCATCGCGTGGAGGGCTCTCAGCTTTGATCCTGGCACTAAAACAGTTACCCATAATAGAAACACACCTCGCAAGCAGCACAGAACGAGAGCTTTAATTTGAAAGAGAAGAAAAGCTAATCCGCAAATGCAAGTATGAATGCTACGACTTGTTTCACATGATTATTAATTTATTACATGTCTAACCATGCCATTCTTTTATACCCAGCTGTCACACATATTAAAAAAAGAGAAAAAGAAATAGTTGGTGATGGGTTGGATGGTGTGAATGGTGTTTGTGTTTTTAATAAGACCATCGAGAAGGACAAAAGGGTGGTTGACCTGGTGGCCGCCAGTTTTGTTAGCTTGGATTTGGTTTCCTTTATTGATCCCTTCTTTCTCACTGTCCCCTTCACTCTCACATTCGTGCATGGCTGCAACCCATTCCACACCGTTAGATTCAATCTTCCTTCTCGTATTTCAATGCCGTATTGGATTATTAGCTAACACAGCTAAGTCAACGACGCACGTTTGCCTCTTCATCTTTTTTATGCTTTATTCCTATTTATTTATGAAAAATATTAGAAATTATTTATTTATTAAAAAAATATTAAAATTTTATCAAATTTTATTATTTTTTATTAATTAATTATTAATATTAAAAAATATAAAATAAAATATATTATTAAATTATTAAATTAAATTAAAATATTAAATTTTAATATTCCTACATTTTTCTTTATTACCAGATAAGAGAGAAAAGTAACATACATAGAGAATAAACAATGTCACGGATCCAGATATTTTTGCAATAAACAACTATACCTGTATACGAAAAAGACACGCTAAAGAATACTAGATTGTTTTCACTTGTATGGAGACGGTATGCATCGTTCTGGTGGTGAAACCGAATTTGATGTGATCTAAATTCTATTCGAAATATATACTGAGTCTATTTATTAGATCTAAACCTAGTCTTAGATCTGATGAAGCTTATACACTTTTGAGTCACGATTATATCGAGTAAAAATCGGGTAAAAATCGAGCCGTTAACATTACATTATCTTGATACCTTCGTATAAGCTAGCATATGAAGATATCCAAATTTTCAAGACTCCAATTATTATTTGACATGGTAAAATTCACTTAGAAAAATATAACAAGAACCAACTCTTCTCTAATATTAAAGCATAACCATAACCAATACTAGTATTGTCTAATAACACCAAATATTTAAATCAATATAAATAACACAATATTATGCATTAGTTTAAAATCTTATGCATTTTAAACATAAAACATTAACTTATAATCTTATAATAACTAATAACACAAAATATTAAGGTTTACAATACTTAAATTCTACTTAAAAATAGCCATCATCCATCATTAATAACACAAAATATTAAGAGTAAAAGACAAATAGGTTCCTGACCTTTTAAAACAAGGACATTTTCGTCCCTCAAGATTGGAAAATACATTTCGATCCCTCACGTTTTAAAACGCGTGACAATTAGATCCCTCCATCGAATTGGGCTTCAAAACGGCAACGGAACATGCTGACCTGGAATGGTAGAGTGTTAGGTGTCCGTTTTAGTTGCTGATGTGGATGAAAAACAAATTTTTAATGGACAAATTAGTCCTTGATGCCTAACATCTTGCCTCTGTCATGCGAGTTTCTGCTCAATGACTCTCTTACTCTCCTCATTTTGATTATTCTAAAACTTGTTCATAGCTTGCTCATATTGATTCAAAACCTCCATTTCACTATACAAATTCTTAGTGTTACTAACATACCTATCCATCTTCCTCACCATACCTTCCATATGCTTAACCAAGAACCCTAATTCATTGACATTTATGACCCCACTCACAATGTCACCATACACATGCTCAAATCCCTACAATGCAGGAATAGAACACTTCTTCCCTAACCATATTTATGTAAGACTATATATATAAACACTAGCACTAAAATGAAGGCCTAAATTTGAGAGTTTTAAACTAATTCTAATCCTAACACATACAGTAATACCGGCAAGATTTTTTCGAGAGAAACAGCAATTTTATACGTGTATGTATCACCTGTGCAATACCATAAAAAATTACATTTCAAGAATTAAGTTACTATTTTTTGGGAGCACAAATGTTAGAGATCATTCGATATATCAAAAGCATCATCCAGATGCTTGAAATTGACCTTGAAATATACACACAAACACACTAAACTGGGACCACTAAATACACAAATTGTTAATTTTTCATCACCTTCTTGGTCTGGTTGAAGTGGTATATCCGAACATGGCACATACATATAAGGCAACCAACTGAGAAGAAGCCGACATCAAGCTAACCAATATCCTTTTCCGGAGCTTGATCGAACAAGAACCTTGAGGTAGCCATGTCACCAGCCTTTGCATAGCCATCAATCATGATCGTGAAAGAAGCAACACTCTTTTCCGGCATAGCATCAAGCACTACCCTAGCATTGCCCAAATCCCCCACCTTCACAAAATCCCATATGATCGCATTCCATGATGCCACATTCCTCTGAGGCATTTCATCAAACAGCCTCTTTGCCTCCACCATATCCCCAACCATCACATAGCCAACCACCATAGCCGTCTATGAAACTACATTCTTCTCAGACATTCTATCAGAACACCTTGCGAGCGTCACCAATATTTCCACATTTTTCATACATATCAACCAAACAGGTTCCAACAAACATATCACCTTCAACCCCCACACCTCAACGCCGAGCCATGGAGCAATTTTCCTTCGCAGGATCTGCACATGCTTGAACAGGCCTTAATCACAGAAGAGTAAATGTACCTATTGGGAAGAGACCCATGTGCCTTCATGCGAATAAAAGCAGAGAGGGCGTCGAAAAAGTAATTTCCTTTGGTGTGGGCTCCGATGAGGGAGTTCCAGAGAAAAGGGGAAGGGCCAAGGACGTGGTCGAAGACGGAGGTGTAATATGAAGCAGTGGTGGCAAAGGAGGCGGAAAGAAAAATGAAGCGGGAGATGATGAGGTGATCTTGCTCTAGACCTCGTTGGATGATGGAGGCGTGGACTTGGTAGAGATGATGAATGGTCTTGCAGGCCTTAAGAAGGGTGATAATGGCGGCAGTTGAACGAAGCGGAGAAGAAGAGTATCAAAATATTGAATTCATCGGAAGAACAGCGTCGTTTTGGCCTTAAGGGACGAATTTGTCCACTAATAATTTGTCCCAATCCACTTCAGCAAGTGTAACGGATACGTCATTCTCTACCCCTCCATGTCAGCTGGCTCCGTTACCGTTTTTTACCCAAAATGGACGGAGGGGTATAATTGTTAGCCATTTTAAAACGTGAGGGATCGAAATATATTTTTCAATCTTGAGAGACAAAAATGTCCTCGTTTTAAAATGTCAATGACCTATTTGTCTTTTACTCAAATATTAATTGTGTATGATGACTGGGCCGACTTCGAATGACCCAAGCCATGGCTCGGACCCGATCCGAAATAATGACCGAGTCTATTTTTGAGACCCTTACCCGACCCTAGATCCAGTGAAATCACACCAAAATTATATTTAACCTAAAGTGTTCGAGACCGGATCGAGTCTTCGGACCGGACTGAGCCATGCACACCCCTAAAACAACATATAAAAGAACAAGGTTAACCATGGACTATTGCTAACAGAAATTCGTACGTGTTTATAAAATATATTTAATATTTAATAGGATTTTACACAAATAATTTTTAAAAATAC
>NC_029787.2:122269214-122282751 GCF_000816755.2 Arachis ipaensis
CTTATCTTTTGTTATCATTGTATATAATCTAATTTTAAACAACAAATTAAAATATACATGTAATTCATAGTTTAAAAGCACAATTTAGTAGAAATTTAATCAGTAAATATATTTTAATTTTCCGCGTATTTTGAAAGCATCTAAATATTTCTCTTGAAAAAAAAACACCATTATTACTAACTCCTTTTCCTTGTAATTCACAATAAGTTTTGGAATTTTGCTGAGTAAAATTAAAATTTTGTCATTGAAAAGATAAATATTTTATAATTTTCAAAATATATTCAATACATGAAAAAATCTAATCTCTATGAATAGAAACCTTATTAATAAGTCCTTAACGTATATGATGTTACCATATAGTTTTGAATCTCTAGTCTTTTTCTTTGTTGATAATTCACTCAGCATAAGAAGTAGGTGTTCAACTTTTGGAAGGGTCAAAGATGCTAAGACTGAGAGATCCTACTGGTAACTACACCTGCATGAACCACGCAGTTCTGTCACAATATGATTGTGCAGAAGCAGAATCAAAATCAGAATCAGAATCAGCAAATTATCATGCACAATACAAAGCTGGTGTGCAGCACATGGAATCGTTGTGAGTGACAAAATGGCAAAGACTATTTCCTTAAAATTTGTCTCTCTTCTTCTTTATAAAGTTAGCAGTAAATAGTAAATACACATTATATACAATAAGAAGGAAGAAACAATCGTTGTTCATATCCTGGCTACAACCACTTGCTGGAAATAATGTCAACCACTCAATATGAGCTATTGAACATAGAGGTCCTTGCATATTACCATTTTCCTTTTCTTTGGAGTTAAAAAAACAATCTCAATTATTTTCATTAAACTTAATTGTGCATGCTCTCATACTTTGGCTTGCAGACGTATGTTCTTAGAGTCCACATGAACTGTCAAGGGTGCATGAACAAAGTCAGGAAAGTACTCTCTAAAATTAAAGGTAATATTTAAATCTGTCACTCTTGTTTGCAATTTCTATTTCCTTCTTTCAGGTGCTATTATTTCTTTGTAAGTTACTTGGTTGGAAAGTCATGCTAACATGGTTTTCAAGGAATTTCAAAAAATAAAAATCCTATAGCAGAGGTTACTTGTACACAAATGAGTTTTTAAGATATAGGAGAAGAGCCCATGATAACATAATTGTTTGAGCCTGAATGGTATGAGATTAGAGGAAAAGCAAAAGAAATGAGATTAATGCAAGTGATATTAATGCAGGTGTCTACACGGTAGAGATTAATGCAGAACAACAGACAGTATCTGTCACAGGAAATGTCAATCTTTCTACTTTGGTCCGAAAGTTGACCAAATTTAGGAAACATGTAGAGATATTGGATGCAGGTTACAACCAAGAGCAAGTGAACCATGTTAGAGAAAATAACATGAACCAAGCTCAACATATAATTAATGATCACAATGCCTATGAAAACCAATATCTGATTCCCAAGTTTGGCAGGGATCAATCGGAAGCTGAATGGTATCTTAATAAGCATAACGGTACCAGAGATGTGGAAAGGGTGATGATCAATCAACATTTGGCGGAACCATTGTTTATGGATCATGTCAACAATATTACCAACCAAGGTTTCAGTAGAGTGAATGAAAATCCCACATCAGAGAGCATGAATTTTCAACAGTATAATACTTATCATTCTCATTTGGGAAGTCAAGAATGGGCATGGAATCACCTTGCAGCATCACCTATTGGTGTGCATGATCAACAATTATTTCCAATCGCCAATAGTTATCATCCTTCAAAAGCAATTCAACAATGCTACCACAATCATTTACCCTATGAAATTAATTTCTATTAGACTTATAGCATGAAAGATAATATATTTAATAATGAATGCAGAAAGAAAATTATTAATAGTTTTGTCTAATTATTTGTGTCTTTGTATTGGATTTTCTTTAGTAGTTTTGTGATATATTTTTAAGGTCTTTATATCTAATCTTATTATGGTATGAATGAAATACCAAATTAGTCAAAGCATTCACAAAACATCAATTTAGTTTTGTAAAGATTTGTGATATCAATTAACTCTTGAATTCAATACCGCTGTTATCGTAAACTCTGCTCAAATGTGTAAACTTAAAAAAGTTGAAACATAATAAAGATGCAAGATAATTAATTCACAATCCCATTCCCTCCATTACTTCATGTTAATTTCTTTACTTCTTGATTCTGGGTTGTTTTTCCACATCTCGCTGCATTTGAAGAAGCATAAGGTTCAATCAATTTAAGAAAAAATATTCAATTCTTAAGGTCCATTATAGTTTTAAGGTTCAATATTTTCAAAAGAATCCTTATATAACCTGCAAAATAATTTCACGATTCCATCGCAGAGCTATTTGATAGATTACATTTCTTTTATTTTCTTAAAATTCAACATAACATTGGGATGCAGTTGGTAGATAGAAACACAATCTTAGTTGTGTAAATAGTGTTAAATGGTAAATTTAGCTTTCAATTACTCGTACTTCTATATTTGATGAAGAATATGTGAAAAATGAAGCAACTTGTCTACCTAATTGCTTGTAATGTAACTTCTAACAATATCCTTTCATAAAAGTTTAAATATTGTGAGCACATAAATGCTGAAATCATATAAGCAATTAGCTGTATATTTCAGCTTTAAATTTGATTTCTGGGTTGCGAATATCATCCTGGCTTTGAATTAATCTGATCTCTAGACTGGTTGACCGGGGATCATGACCTACACTTTTGTAGTCAGAGTGTCCTTTGCAAAAGAGCCTGCAAACATGGGCAATACTTACATCATTTATCAATTATCATCAAGAGGAGTGTTAGGGAGCCAGCAACTTTTGTGATTTGTAGCCATCAAGTAGTCATCAATGATGTTTTTAATGGTGTGAGATTTCATCCAATGGTATGGGATTACTCACTTTTCTTTTGCTGGTTACATGCTGGCTAGAATTTAATAAAATTACTGGCCCCTATACTTTTCCTTATCATCAATTGTCATTGTTCAAAAGTTGATGGCTTCATCAATCATCATGAAAGTCAAAAGTTTGAAAATCTGAAAATTGATATCCTCAATTGACTAGACGGCAATAAATTGGTCAAAGAAGTCAAATGCTAAAAGAACTTCCATCACTCCATCAGTATTTGCACACTATCATCAGAGGAGGAAGAAAAGATTAAGCTTAAAGTAACATGTGAAGAAAATGAATACCTGCAAGCTTGATACTGCAAGTTCTGCAGCAATCTCAAGGTTGTCAGGGTATTTCTGCAATGCATAGACATACAGCTCGTTACTATTATGGTCAAGGGTATAATTGGAAGGCTCTATAACTATAACCATAACTCCTAAGCAAAGGCATTACATTACTCCAAACAAGAAGAAGTGCAGTCATGAGATCTCCCGTTCCCTATAAGCAAAAAACATAATTGAAATTTTGGTTACTGAAAGTCTGAAAGCAGAATTGGATTTGATAAATGCTTTACTGTCGAAAGAGCACCTGGTCAAATGGATAAACAATTAAATGGGAAGTGAATGAATTAATGAAAAATGAAATCCACTAATGTGGTAGCTAGTTGCAAAGCGATAACATGGTGTTTATGTGGGGATGTACATGACGAACAGGTCTCTGGATTTCAGTCATATTTAGAGAAATAGAGAGATACTTCGATAATCACATAAGAAAGGCAAAACATTGATTAATATAAGCTGAACTCAATCCAAGTTTGGCTTCACAAAAGCTTTAACATTCATACATACATAACAATCAAACTTATCAAAAACTGAACTATACCGTAAAGTAAGCTGGTATTTTTGGAATCACAATCTTAAATTGTTTGGGAGGCTTTCCCTGTCACAAACAAATAAAACTAGTTCAGCGGTCACTGAAAAATATGCAGTATACAGAAATGAAACCAGTATTTAAAACTAAAGTAGTTCTACAGAAAAATGCATTTAGACAAGCAACCATATTATGAAAGGTCAAAATGAAAATTAAGAAAACTTGATTCGCAATATTACTCATATCTGAAAGTGAAACCAGAAATAGAAAATTTGGGTCAAATTACATTCAAGTGAAATCTAGTCCACCTTTTCCTTTGCATGGCTGCCAACGAGAAGAAGATTCCCGTCTATATTTATACTTGTTATTACAACCTGCAGGGTCATATATATTAGCTAAATGTTTGAGAGTGAACTTAAATTGCAGTTTTCAGAACAATTGGCAAGTTCATCATGATTTGTAACACTAGGCATATACTATTTCTCGGAATTAAAAAAAAAACGGTGAAAAAGAGAACACTTCTAAAAGAATATCTATAACTTAAGAACAATAAGCCTCAAACTTTGAACTGTGTCTGTGAGAGTAAATGCAGGTTGCCTATAAAAATAGAGGTGCACCACATTAGGCTGACACAATATCTAACCTCTCAAATGATGTTGCAAAATTTTATTTTTTTAGAAACAAAAGCCACAATTTTCATTGGAGCAAGAGACCTAAATCATTTTTACTTTAACAAAGAAATATGACAATTAAAGAAATAATCATCATCATCATATCATCATTACTACTTAAATTTAATTTTAATGCATTGACATTGTAAATTTTTTTCAGTATCATCAAATCATTTTCATTGAGAAGATTTAACTACTAGTGTGAAAGATAATTACGTTTATTAACGTGGCAATATATGATTGAATGTATGTGTAAAATTAAAATGTTTTAATATTGATAATGCATGGAAATTAAATAAAATAAAGGAGGGAGATAACAATCCAATTTAAATTTTAGTCAAAAGCGAAATGCAATCGAGTATAGATGGTTTGAGCTAACAATCCTGAAAGCAGATGAGAATTATCTGTAATGTGTAATCCATGTTTTACCATTCAGTAAAATATTGAGGGTGGAAGAGATGCCGAAGTTATGTGGTTCCAGTTCTACCCAAAGGACTATCCAAATCAATAAATAATGAAATATGCATAGTTGCAACAGTAGTGAATATTTCACTTGTCTAAATAGGAGTTTTTCCATGTACAAATATAAAGGTAAACCTTTGATGGTCCAGCCTCATGAAGAAAATTACAAGCTTTCCGCCCATCATTTTCAGATTGAATCCTACAATAAGTACAATGAATAAATATACAGGTAAAACTGACATATTCGTATAGATACACAAACAGAATAAATAAGTAAAAATCTGATAGCATCAATTGTGACAAAGAAGAAGCATAATAGTAACAAAATTCATAATGCCTTCAGCTATTGAAACTAATCTTTCAAATTTTAATCACTAGAAAACATCTAATAAAAAGGACAATGTGTGTAACAAACTTGGTTCTAAAGTTTAAACCCATTTAATTCTGAGAAAAATTACAACGCAACAGATGGGTACATGTATCAGTGCATAATAATAATAAGAATAAAAAATAATAAGGTGGACTCCCCTCTCCCTCCCAAACTAATACTACCAGGATAATAATAATAATAAAGAAGTGAAAATGGAACCTTCGTTAGAGACTATTGCAAGTAAATCAAAATTGTTGCTGTACACCACACTATAAATAGAGTGCTGAATGCAAAATTTCAATGTATGTTCATATCCTGATCCTGATCTTAAAAAAATTAATCTACTTCCACAGACAAAAATTGATTAAGAAGTTTCATACTTTAAAAACAAAAAGAGAACTAATCTTATACCGCCTATAAAGTGGTAGACATTGAAACAAACAAACCAAAGGAAAGAAAACTATATAACAAAAGGGGAACAAAAGGCTTCATGCAACCTTAATTGTAGGATAATTACCTGAATCCTGTTAGTAGTTCTGCTTCAAATTGGTTAGGAGTTAACATTGAAGTTACTGGAACAACCTGCCAAAATGTGTTATTCAGATATGTAGTTTTGAAATTAAAAAATATGAAAGGTAACATGAAAAGGAATTTTGCTTGAATCGTTTCATAACTAGGAACCAGTACCAGTGCATTAAAATATAGTTTTCAATTATTGGTAACTGAGCTAAAAGATTTATATTCTTTAAACTTGATGCATTGTATATATTATTTGCACATGAACACCTGCAGAAACATCTTTATTAAATAGTCTTACCCTTTCACGATAGACTGATATTAGCTCTTGAGGAACATAAAGTTTTCCTTCGTCACCCATCACTAGATCACAAACTGACAATGAAACACAAATTCTTTAATTAACTGAAGATATACAAATTTGTTTAAATAATTCAAGTCAACTCAGATTACACAAGCTTCAAATATAACCCATCATCAGGAAATGGAGAAAAAAAAAGAGATTCCAGTCCAATACCAAAATAGAAAAATTAAGTCGTATTTCCCAGTCTTAACATACCACTAACGAGTGAAAATTGCAATAAAACATTCCAGTAACGTTGGGGCAGTTCGGCACAAATTGTAGTTGACACTAACAGAGAAAAAGCAAAGTCCCTTTTAGCTACAACAGTACGTAAATTTCCTTTTCTGTTTCTCACTTTTCCTCTGAGGACATGAGTTATGTCCTCCATTCTTTACTTCAATTAATATCTAAATATTCATAAAAGCTAGACCACTATAAGATGGTCACATGCTAAAATAAACATGAAAATGATAAAAGATCATATCAAAACATTTTATAAGGCCAATATAGGACAACTTATCCTATCTTGTAAAGTTTTGTTGGTGAGTGAACACATCACTAAAAGCCTCACCATATATAAGTTTAGGGTTTACTGAGCGAAGCTTGCTGACAACTTCTAATACAGTGTCTAAAAAAGAGACTGAACCGATATAACCTGAAAATATAGAAATTACATTAGATAGAAGTAAGGAAAATAGGGAACAAAAAAACCCACAACAAATGGCTGATAAATAAGCTGTGAGAAAAACACATTGCCGCACAAAAATACAGCACAAATAGAATAACAACTAGTGCGGTTACAAAACTCTACATGACTCACCTGTTAATAAATGAGTATAGTACAACAAATCATTTCCTTCAAGACCTTCTATTAGTTCCCAGAGTTGTTGTCCATTCAAAACCTGACCCTTAAAAGTAGGGTATCCTGCATTACAGTCCTCAAATCCATTTAACAAAAAACTTCGCCTTAAATTTTAACGAGGATACCAATACCATTCCTGAAACTTATTCAGAACGACAGACACAACATCGCATCCTATTATGTATGATAGGCTTCAGAGCCCGAGAGACTGAATGGAAAAATAGAAGCAGCTTGTCTGTATGATTAGAGAACTGCACAGAGTTAATTGGATCCACATCATAGCCCAATAGTTGCAATGGAAAGACAGCTGATTTATTACCAACATACCCCTGAGAAGAATAACACAAAAAATGACCATGATGTCAAGCTAGCTAGATACTCAGCCATCTCTATGCATGTAACAAACAACAACATTCAGAATTATTCTATTGGCAACACCAAACTTGGTGGAGCTAGAATTTGAGTGCCAATAGGGTTAAAATTCTTTTAATCATTCACTATGTGTCCAATCATTGACCAAAGCATATTTGATTTGAATTTGATCACCAAGAAACTAATAGCGCCTAAACATCATAGTATCTTGCTACTGCTAACAAGCTAAGAGCGCATTTGACGAATTATTATCACTGAATAAGTAACATGATGAAGCGAAATCCAAAATGAAAAGGAAAAACCGAAGAAATGAAAAGTACCTGAACGGTGTGAGATTGAATGCTGAGAACTCGACCAGTCTCCGAGGGAAGAACTAGTGAAAGGATTGGAGGCGCCATCTATGAAGTTCTCGGGTTTCTTCTCGCCCGTAAAAATTGAAATAACAGAATATTAAATTAAATTCACAAGAGAGCGAAATCGATTGCAGGATATGAAAATTAAAGAGTGACTGCAAGAATGTAAGTACATAACGAAAGAAAATTTGATTTAACCGGAAAATGTGAGTTTTAGGGGAGAATCTGAGTGGTGATGAGTTGATTAGCAGAGACTGCAACAACATCGAAAAAGAGCTCGATGCTGATGTAAATGACCCCGAGTCACTTTCTGCATTCTATTATTATATGGTAAATTATAGTGTACAGATAATCAAATAATACAGATTTAAAGATATGCTTTTTTGTTCGTACACTATACAACACATGACTTGAGTGATGTAATAATATTATAATAATGTAAGAAAGAGAACATAAACTCTGTAATTATTACAGTATTGTTAGAGACTATTATTTTGGTTACAGAATAGTAAAAATGGAATTTTTGGAAATTAAAAGATTACTTATGTTAAAGTTCTTTCTAGTATAGTATTAAATAAAAATTATTACAGCACATTGTTTATACTATATATAAAATAAATTAATTTTAGATATAAATTAAGAATAATTTTTTTAAAAATAACAGTTAAGACATTATTTTTAATTAAATTTATTCGAACAACTTAAAAAGAATAATTGACAAAAATAATACTAATTTAATATTAGCTGAATTTATTTTAATTGTAACAAGTAATCAGCATGCAAAAATAATATTCTTAATTTTTTAAATAATTTTGTTTTAAATAAATTGGACAAATTACTTTAATAAATCAAATGGCAATCAATATTATTTGAACCTCCCAAACTAGAAAATGTAACGTCAAAGTCTCAAAGCATATTTCTATATAAATCGAATTGAGTCAATTCGATTTAATGAAACACGTAATAAATCGAATTCATTGGATTCAAATTAGGTGTAAAATATTCTTGAATGAAAATCGAATCAACTATGGGTTCGATTTGTAAATGAACGTAAGTCGAATTATTTTAATTCAATTTATCCATGCACGTACCTTATGGTAAATCGAAACTTGTGCTTCGATTTATTGTGTTTGTTATTATAGGAATAATTCGAAGACACTTAATTTGATTTACAGAGCACTGAGATGTATAAAAATGAGCTCATAATCAAATTTTCTGTGGTCACTAGAGATCGTGGCTAGACAAGTATGAGGATCATTGTACCATTTTACCTTCCAACTACCTTTGCACTGGTGGAGACTAACCTGGATGAACCATGCGCACCCGCCCCCGAACTCCTTGCAATTGCTATAGTACTTGCGATGATCCAATTTCAATACCTTGTACTCAATACCACGGCGAATGCTATAGGTCTTCACGCTGAACACGACTTCCTCTTTATCTTGAAATTGACCGACCTGAAATTCAGATACACCTCCTGTATTTTGCGTGTCTCTTGCCCCAAAGCCAACAGGTACACTGAGATCCTCCTAAGGTGCCATGGCATCCAAGTCCAGAGAAAAGAAGTGCGGAGGGTACTGATTAATACCTGAACTAAATGCTCCCCCACACACAGCTGGAGTCGTCCATGGTGTCTCATCGTCGCTATCATCAGCTATCGTTGCGGGCTCCACATCATCATCATCATCATGCAATGCATCCTCAACCCCATCAGGTACTCCAACCTCTCCAAAAACCGGAACCATCGCAGGAGAACTAGGCGTTGTGAAAGCAACCTCCTCCAACGGTCCAGTCTCACCAACTACTGCATCACAATTGCGATTCAAATTAATTGCAAAAGACGGTGAAACTACTAAATCTGTCTCAGGTGCAATTACTGGCACTGTTGACGAGGATCCAACAGGCATGACATTAGAGCAAGCTGAATATCCTTTGAAGTGGAGATTCCTATTCAAACCTCCAGAACTAGATGCCACATCAACAAACTTCGCCAACAATTTCGGAATCCTCACCTCGAAAAACTGACAGCGATAATAGATGAAAATCTTCGTCACTGCTAATAACAAATGAATTATATTTGACATCATCGCGTAACAAATGATATATAATTTTGTTGCATATAAAAAATATATTTTATGGCTGAAAATTTTATTTAAATTAAACTGTAAAAATTGGGCTATCTAATTTTATTAAGTTGTTTGAAATCTTGTATTAAGAATTTAATTGCTAGATATATAAATTTAAAAAATTATTTGAAGTAAAATTAAAATTATCTTTCATCAGTAAAGACAATATAATTTTAATGGAGAAAAAATATAATTCATATACTTTGACTAAGTTATATATCATGTTAGAATAGTTTCCGTTAATTAATAAAAATTAAACATAAATGTAATAATATCTTAATTTTGTTTAACATGTTTAATTATTTCCATGTAAGAATGAAAAGAAAGCAAACTAATAAAATGTTAAAATGTTTATAACAAATTAACAATACACGTTATAATTATTTTTTTAAATATATACTTATAAATAAATATTTAACAATTTTTTATATATCATACGAATATTATTTTTTTATAATTATCATTTAAAAAGTTGTGAATAAAGACGTAAAGAAAAAATCAAAAAATGTGTTATTATTGTTTAAATGGTTAAATATGTATTATTTTACCGTCATATATAATTATAATTTATTTAATCTATTAGTATATTACATTAAGAAAAGAAGAAAGAAAATAAAGTTGAGTTAATAATTCGAACCGAAAAAGCCATGGTTTTGTTGTATAAGAAAAAAGAAGTGTAATAAATTTTAACAATTTTTAATTGCTTTAACCATTTTCAAACGGAGTTACTAATTAATATTTAACAATCTGCAAATAGTTGTACCATATTATAATTACAGTCTTTGCATTTATATTGGAGCCCTCTCTAATAAAAGAAAAAAAAGACACATGTCATTAGTTTTAACCACAAAAAAATATTTATATAAAATCTGTATGAAATAAATCTTTACACTAATGTAACCCTTATTATATTCATTCATTCATCTTATTTTATTCTTTTTTAATAATGGATTAAAAAATTTATCTATAATTGCTGACTACTTATCTAAAAGATTTTAATCCCTAGAGTAAACGATAAATAGGTCCCTGACGTTTTAAAATGAGGACATTTAATTTTCGTCCCTCAATATTGGAAAATACATTTCGATCCCTCACGTTTTAAAACGCGTGACAATTAGATCCTTCCGTCGAGTTAGGCTTCAAAACGGCAACGGAACATGCTGACTTGGAAGGATAGAGTGTTAGGTGTCCATTTTAGTTGCTGATGTGGATAGAGAACAAATTTTTAATGGACAAATTAGTCTTTGATGCCTAACATCTTGCCTCTGCCATGTGAGTTTCTGCTCAATGACCCTCCTACTCTCCTTATTTTGATTATTCTGAAACTTGTTCATAGCTTGCTCCTATTGATTCAAAACCTCCATTTCACTATACAAATTCTTAGTATTACTAACATACCTATCCATCTTCCTCACCATACCTTCCATATGCTTAACCAAGAACCCTAATTCATTAACATCTATGACCCCACTCACAATGTCACCATACACATGCTCAAATTCCTGCAATGCAGGAACAGAACATTTCTTCCCTAACCATATTTATGTAAGACTATATATATAAATACTAGCACTAAAATGAAGGCCTAAATTTGAGAGTTTTAAACTAATCCTAATCCTAACACATACAGTAATACCTGCAAGGCTTTTTCGAGAGAAACAACAACCTTATACGTGTATGTATCACCTGTACAATATCATAAAAAATTGCATTCCAAGAATTAAGTCACTATTTTCTGGGAGCACAAATGTTGGAGATCATTCGATATATCAAAAGCATAATCTAGATGCTTGAAATTGACCTTGAAATATACATACAAACACACTAAACTGGGACCACTAAATACACAAATTGTTAATTTGCCATAACCTTCTTAGTCTGGTTGAAGTGGTATATCCGAACATGGCACATACATATAAGACAACCAACTGAGAAGAAGCCGACATCAAGCTAACCAATATCCTTTTCCGGAGCTTGGTCAAACAAGAACCTTGAGGTAGTCATGTCACCAGCCTTTGCATAGCCATCAATCATGATCGTGAAAGAAGCAACACTCTTTTCCAGCATAGCATCAAGCACTATTCTAGCATTGCCCAAATCCCCCACCTTCACAAAATCCCATATGATCGCATTCCATGATGCCACATTCCTATGAGGCATTTCATCAAACAGCCTCTTTGCCTCCACCATATCCCCAACCTTCACATAGCCAACCACCATAGCTGTCTATGAAACTACATTCTTCTCAGACATTCCATCAAACACCTTGCGAGCGTCACCAATCTTTCCACATTTTCCATACATGTCAACCAAACAGGTTCCAACAAACATATCACCTTCAACCCCCACACTTCAACGCCGAGCCATGGAACAATTTTCCTTCGCAGGATCTACACATGCTTGAACAGGCCTTAATCACAGAAGAGTAAGTGTACCTATCAGGAAGAGACCCATGTGCCTTCATGCGAATAAAAGCAGAGAGGGAATCAAAAAAGTAACTTCCTTTGGTGTGGGATCCGATGAGGGAGTTCCAGAGAAAAGGGGAAGGGCCAAGGACGTGGTCGAAAACGGAGGTGTAATATAAAGCAGTGGTGGCAAAGGAGGCGGAAAAGAAAATGAAGCGGGAGGTGATGAGGTGATCTTGCTCTAGACCTCGTTGATGATGGAGGCATAGACTTGGTAGAGGTGATAAATGGTCTTGCAGGCCTTAAGAAGGGTGATAATGGCGGCAGTTGAACGCGGCAGAGAAGAAGAGTGTCAAAATATTGAATTCATCGGAAGAACGGCGTCGTTTTGGCCTTAAGGACGAATTTGTCCACTAATAATTTGTCACAATCCACTTCAGCAAGTGTAACGGACACGTCATTCTCTACCCCTCCATGTCAGCTGGCTCCGTTGCCGTTTTTTGCCCAAAATGGACAAAGGGGTATAATTATCGGCTGTTTTAAAATGTAAGGGATCGAAATGTATTTTTTCAATCTTAAAGGACAAAAATATCCTCATTTTAAAAGGTCAAGACCTATTTGTTTTTTACTCTGATCCCTATTTTAAATTGAGATTTTGGTAATTCTGAGGATTGGAATTCATTATTACGATAAGTTGTTGGTGAAAGTACGAAAATGCCACTGGTGTCGTGTGGTGCGGTGTGGCCGCAGACATGCTTACTTCATGCATGATGCGTACACAGCCAAATTTCATTGCTCCATTTTTGGCCTTTGGATCAGATTACGGGGAATAACTCAACAAAACCATTCGTTGACTTGAATCAAGAACATAAATAAGTTAACAATATTTTGAACCTTTCTTGTTGGACTTGCCAATGAAATAAATAAATAAAAGGTGTTTTCTTCTTGGACGTTTAAGAGAGAATAGCAAACGAGAAATAGTGTTATATTTTTCTCTTCATCCCGGAAAAAAGGAGAAACTAGTTTTTTTATTCGAAATATTTATCTTTATTATGTTTTATTTACCTATCTATATTTCAAAAAATTTTATATAATACTATGCGAGCATATCATTATAACACAAAATATGTCATTATATCTATGTATGCCTAACGAAGTGGGAGGAAAAAGAAAATAAGTAAAATATAATTTTTTGTTTAATTAACTTTTAAAACCAATACATTTATTGAAATATTTATTATTTTAAAATTTAAATAGTTATATTATTTTATTAT
>NC_029787.2:122282773-122311953 GCF_000816755.2 Arachis ipaensis
TTATTCAAATATATACTGCTTTTGTTAATTTTAAATTTCAAATTTTTATTTATATTGATTATTTTTGGCCCAAAAATCTCAAGAAAAGAGATGAATTAAATTGCAAAGTACAGTAAAAATTAATCCGATCTAATTAATATAATCTCTCTGTGCTACATAAGGTTATCCATCATTGTGGAGCATAGATTACAAGAGCAATGATACATTTATGTGGGGTCTTTTTATTTATAAAATACTACTCTCATATACAGTATTAAGAGTTCTTTCCATTTTTTAGTATTAGTCAAGTTTTGAATTTGAAAACATTCATTACAAAATATAGAAAATAACCAGTTAACCACTAAACCAAGATGTTGCGTCTTTTTTGTGAGATATCTTTGACAATTGCAAAGTTTTGTGGTAGAATAAGAGTATTAAAGATAAAATAAAGAGAAAAGGACAAATAGGTCCTTGACCTTTTGTTCTGCGGACATTTTTGTTTCTAATCATTGAAAAATACTTTTAAGTCTCTGACCTTCACAAAATTTGGACGGATCAGTCCCTGACGGAGGCATTTGGACGGATCAGTTCCTGACGGAGGCATTTGGACGGAGGGACTGATCCGTCCAAGTTTTGTAAAAGTCAGGGACTTAAAAGTATTTTTCAATGGTCAGGGATAAAAATGTCCGCAGAACAAAAGGTTAGGAACCTATTTGTCCTTTTCTCTAAAATAAATTATATCCTTATATGAATTTTCTGGATCTAATATACCCTCAATGAATTAATGAATTAGATCACCCATAAGTACTAAAAATAACTCAATTCAAACACACAAAATATGTAGGCCATTTATAAATTTTGGTTACTTCAATATTTTGGCTTCAGTCCCTTTTATTTACCCAACAAAAAAAAAATATTGCACTGTGTTTATCTAATAAGTAATATAATTTGTCTCACTCGTCCGTTTAAATAAATATCAAAAGTTTAAATTTTACCTTATACATGCAGCAACTTATTGACTAACAGTACCTTAAATCAAGGTTCTAAAAATCGGACCGATCATCAAACTACTCTAGTCACTAATTTACTAGTTTATTGGTCTAACCGGTCTAATCGTGGTTCAACCGAAAAAATTGTTCCATAATAAAATAATAAATAAATTATAAATAAAAATCCTAAATATCTTTCAAATTTAAAACCCTACATAAAATAGCACCAACTAAATGTAATTAATCATCAAAATATGCAAAAACTTGCTGCAAATTTGTTGACAATTAACATAATTATACTTTCATTAAAAATAGCTGGATTGAATTACAAAGCACAAGTTAAAGATAGAGAATATTGTCTTAATGTAGCTGAGTCAAAAAGTAAAACAAAAAATAATAGTTTTGCACAACAAATACACAGCAGAGCCTGAAACAAAAACACAACAGAGCCTCAAACAAACAGAATCCAACAAAGCCTGAGATAAAAAGAATCCAACACGAAGGAGAGGTAGCTAGCAAGTCAGCGGAGATCAAGAACAGGGACAGTGCAACCAAAGAATGAACAAAACAATGAAAACATAATTTTTTTTAGGAAAAACTACCAAAAGTACCCATAAAGTTTACGAACGCTGACAAAAGTATCCATAAACTAAGGAAATTAACGCTGTACCCATGAAAGATGGGTTCCGTATGACAAAAGGTATCCAAATCTTAATTTTTTGTTGATTTTTTAATAAAATTCCTAAACTACCCTACACTCAACCTCAACTCACTTTTTGAACCTTTCATAACTCAATTTGCACCAACTCTTGCCATGGAATCCAAAACTACTCCTACAACAAACCAGACCGAAATCAATGGTGGTGGTGGTGGTGGTAGAGGATCGGACCTCAATCGATTCACTCATAAGTTTATAATCCATACCCAAACCAAATTAATCAAACGCCAAAAAATACTCAAAACATAAAAATTTTCAAATCCATTCATCCAATTTCAATTCACTTTAGCAAAACTAGAAATAGAAAAAGCCATCAACCATAAAAAAATCAACAAATCCATTCATCCAATTTAAAATTTATTTAAGCAAAAATCAGAAGTAGAAGTAGCCATCAACTGGATCTTCTGTAAATCAATCTCAGCCTTCATAAAAAATAGAAGCAGATTTTAAAAAAAAATAGTATCATTTTAGTAGTAACTAAATCAACTTCTGAAAAGAAGAAAAATAAAATAAAAATATTTTTAAAAAAAGAAATACCATTTTCTTCACCGGCCGACTGTAACATCGTCAATGGCAGAACCTCCATCCACAGTGCCGCCTCCCTTTCTTCTCTAATTTCTCTTTACCGAACCCGCTTTCTGCATGCAAGAGTACCACGACCCCTCTCTCTTCTCAGGTGTGCGACGACGGTGTTCTCCTTGGCTGGGTCAGACGCGCCACGACGATGTTCTCCTCGGCTACAACATGCGCGCCACGGCAGCATTCTCCTCAGGTTGGGTCACAGGTGTGCAATGAAGGTGTTGTAGTCACCTTATTAGTGAGAGGGAGAAGCAGTGAGAGGGGAAGAGATTGGCGGTAATGGAGTAGGTGGGTGGCGGACGGCAATGAGGAGGTAGGAGGAGAGTTTCTGTGACTCTGTAAGGGTTTTTGAGGGATAAATGAGGAGAGAGGAAGAAGAGAAGAGAGGGAGTGACGGTAGAATGGGGTTAGGGTGGGGTAGTTTAGGAATTTTATTAAAAAATTAACAAAAAATTAGGATTTGGATACTTTTGTCATACGGAACCCATCTTTCATGGGTACAACGTTAATTTCCTTAGTTTATGGGTACTTTTGTCAGCGTTCGTAAACTTCATGGGTACTTTTGGTAGTTTTTCCTTTTTTTTTATATAACAGAACAATAACATGAATCATACAATCACTAATTGCAAAATTTTTTTTCATAAGAACAGAACAATGAAAACATAAAGCATATAATAAATCAAAAGATCACCAATTATAAATTTTTTAATAAGAACAGAAGTTAGAACAGTGAAAAATGAAGAAAGATTAATGATTTTCAACCCAATTTTAACAAAGCTCATCACAATGATTAACAACAAAAAAAACAATGAAGGAACAGTGAATCATCAGTAACTTAGGCAGTGCAAATTCAAGAAACTTTAATAAAATTTAACTACAAAAACAGACAGTAAAGCAGTAAGAGTTATCAATTTAAAATTTATCATCAAATACAATCAGTGAGCAAAACCAATCAACCAAGCACTAACTGGGCATTTGGAAAAAAAGAATCAAAAGAACATTTAAATCACAGCAAAAACACAACAACAGCAATAGGAACATTTAAAACAAAGCAACCCAAAAAAAATATCTAAAAATCACCATTGCTGAAAACAATAATTTGATACGTGTATGCTCAAAGAATTAAAAGCTAAGCTTACAGGAAAGTGAAGAATACCCAAAACAAAGAACCTTCAATCACAGCTTAAACCAAGAACAGAAAATCACAACAAAAACAAAAAAATTAAAGATAGTAGAAGAACAACAGAAGAACAATTAGCAAATTAACAAGTTCATAATAGCAGTTAAAATTTACCAGAAGAACACTAATGCAAGTGGAATCATCATGCTAATATGTTTTCTGCAAAGATGCTATTTGTGCACCTAAACTTTCCAATTACTAAGATTCAATTATTCTTAATTTCACATGCAATCAACTTACTAAGTTTCTAAAAGCTAAAATTATACCAACCAGAAATATAGTTAAAGCATTTCATCAAACATGTGGGGTGCGGTAAAATTAAAATGGAATAAGAGAATTCAAAAGTTAATATCAATGTGATAGAGAAGAGAATATAACAATTGTATAATCTATGGAAAAAAATCCAAACCACTACCAAATCAAATAGTTACTTATTGTAATAGAAATCAGAAGTTGCAGAGTTTGAAGTAGAGTATTGGTGGCAGGTTTAGGGAACTCACGGCGGCGACAAAAGAGGGCAGTTCGACGGCTAGGTGGAACGCGCGGGTTAGTCGCAGAGTTTGAAGCAGAGCAACGTGGCTTCCAGACGAACACGAATGCGAACTCGAACGGTGAACGGCGAGCGAATGCAAACGATGAACGCCGATCGAACGTGAATGGCGAAGAACGCGAAGGAAGACGATGGCTAAACGAAGAGGCGAACGTGAACGGCAAACAAACGGCCGCGGAAGTGTAAAAACCCCGATAAATTAGTAGATAATTAGTCAATAAATTAGTTTTTAATAAAGAAGATTAGAAATGTGAATATTATATCAAATTGGAATAGAGCTCATCGAAACAAGAATTTTGACACTAATTTCGAAGAAAACAGTCCAAGATTAGACCGCATGGGCCGAACCGGTTGAACTGGGCCCAAACTGGGCTGTCGGTCCAACCGGACCAACTTATTAAATGAACCCAGCATTGCCTTCTCCCTCATTTCAGCAACACGAAGCTGAAAGCTTCCCAGGGAGAAGAAGAGCGAAACACCCCGTAACCTTACGGCAAATTTTCAACTCCTGTAACTTCTCCGTCCAAGCTCCGATTGCCGCACCGTTTGCGGCCACACGTTCACCGTGTCGAGCTCTACGTTTTTACCAGAAAAATTTCATAGGTAACTTGTTATTTCACCCTCAGCCTCCTCTTCCCCCAATTCTTGAACTATTGAATAGGAAGTTGAATTTCTTTTATTTCTGATGTTTTAGGATCCAATTAGCTTGAAAAAAATGTTCACTCTTGCTTATGTGAAGCTTGGGTAAGGTGAAGATATGATAATTCTATTTTAATTTTATTAAATTTGAGCTTTGAGCATTAAATTGGATATCTATGTGTTATGAATATGTATTAGGTTGAAAATAAATAATTGGAGTTTGAAATTGTGAATACTGGAACTTGGAGGAAGCTGATTAGTTGAGATTTTGAGGGCTGTGTTCTTTAGGAAAAAATATCTTGGAATAATACTTGGAAATCGGTTAAGGTATGGTTTAGGTTTCTTGCATTTAATATATAATGTTCTGTGAAAACTTAGGCTAGATGACCATAGGATAAGTTGGATTGCATGTGTATATTTAATACTTAGTATCCTGTTGATGAACATGGTTGGTTTGGTGCTTGTTGATTAACTGGTGATTTGGTAAATTATTGATTTGAGGTATAACTATTGTGGAGGTTGTTGTAATAATGAAGTATTTTGTGTTAAAAGCCTAAGATTTGTGAACTATGATTCTTAGTTGGATTTTGGTTGTCAAATTTGAATATTGTATGAGTATAATTGTTGATTTGAGGTATATTTATTGTCGTGATTGTTATGATGATGAGAAAGGGTATGTTGAATTGAAAAGAATGCATGTTTGGACCCGAAAAGGGTGGCAAAGTCCAAGTTTTAGAGGAGGTACTGTCGAAATTTTATAAAAATTAGAGATTTTATTTAGATGATTATTTAAAAAGATTTAGATTCAAAGGTTATATGGTTTGATTTTGAGTTATTAAGAAAATGAGCATGTTTTAAGTTTGATTCATTTAGAAAAGGATGAGTTATGTTTTGAATTGGAACTATTGATGGACAGAATGAGAGGTGTGATAATGAAAGGTAAGGATTGAATATGATTGATGTATGATGATGAATGAGATGCGATTGAGAATGATGTGGATGTTGATGAATTATAATTGAATTATTTATATGGTTTATGAATTTGAATAATCTGAGATACGAGATTTCCTGGATAAAGTGTCGTGGCTTACCACAACGTGTACCAGGTAGAAAACTCGATACTTTATTGACCCTACGATGTAAGTGTGATCGGGCAATATATAAATTCCTGGAAATGTTACCCCCATTGAGCAATATTGATTGTTTGAGAAAAAGCTATGCATAGACTCTTGGGGATACACGTCAGGGGACAGTCTAAGTTCAATTCAGACTTGTCGGGTTGGCTGGATAACTGACAGATAAGCCTCATCAGCCATAGGACAGGCATGCATCATATGCACATTACTTGAATTACTTGCTTGTGCTTTAATTGGGTGTGCCTATATGTACTCACCATGTTAAATGTGTATTTGTTACCTGTAGTATTTGTAACTTTCTTGTGCTTGCCTTTACCTGTCTATTTGTCTGTGAAAATGCATGATGGAGTTGGAGGTATAGAGGGATGGAAGTATGGGACTTAGATTTAAGGTTAAGTTAAGTTAGATTTAAATATGCTTAGAAAACCACCTTTTATGGCTCCTGTTTAATATTTTAAGCTCTATAATTTGAATGTTTCTAGGATTGCCTCTGGCATTCCCAGGACCTTATATATTATGTGTGTGACACTTTTACCATACTGAGAACCTCCGGTTCTCATTCCATACTATGTTGTTGTTTTTCAGATGCAGGTCGAGAGGCATCTCGTTAGGCATCTGGGCTCTTGAAGCGGAGTGGTTACTGGATAGTTTTGCTGTACAGTGATGTATATATATGTACTTAGTTTTCTCTCCGCATAACTTATTCTTTTTGGATCCTCTTAGAGGTTTATGGAGAGGCAAAATTGTGTATATGTACTTTTGGGTTTTGGATATGTGTGTATATGTGTAAATATTCTCCGGCCAGTTTTGACTTCGCAGGCTGAGTTAGGAGCTTGTTATTGTGTATCTTTGGTACTCTACTCCTACTTCTGTCATCTTATGTTTAGTAGTTATAGTTTTCTTAGCACGCAAGTTATCTCGTTCCTTGAGCGTTGCGATTTTATTTTGAGATTTTTATTTCCTCTATTCTTCAAGGCTCCTAGCATATTATAATTCTTCTGCTACTATATGTACTCATTTTATTTTAGAGGTCGTAATACCACACCACCTCCGTTTTACGACTTAAACGTAAAGCTTTGTGTGGTAGGGTGTTACAAGAAGCACATCTGAGCAGACAAAGAGAGCCGTATGGATTTGGGACANNNGGGGGTGGGGCTTTTTTTTGTTAAAAACAAAAACAAAAACAATGAAAACGACAGCGTTTCTAAAGAACTGGTCGGTTTTCGATCCGGTCCAACCGGCCAGTTTCTCAGCGGTTTAGAGGATGGCAGTTTTAAGAAGAGGATCAGACTGTTTTTCATGCTGGTTCCCGGTTGAACTGGTCCGACTAGACGGTCCAGTCCAATTTTTAAAACATTGCCTTAAATAGAACTCAAATCCGTGACAAATTAATTATTGACTTGTCAGACTAGGAAATACCATAGATAAAAAATATATATATTTTGTAAGTACCAAAAACAAAAGTGGACAAAAAAAAGTAATATAGTTTGTAGATACCAAAATCAAGATGTAATATACTTTGTAATAGTTGTCATAACCGAACTGATAATCAAACTGATCAGATTACTAAATTATTAGTTCAATCATTGGGTTATTAATTGAACCAATTGACCCAATATTACTTAAATAATAATATAGAATACTCAAATATTTAAAATTAAAATTTGAATTATATGCTTCCACTAACACTTAAAAAAAAAATAAATCTCAATTCCTAAAAATAATCAACACGAAAATAGACATAAAATTAGTCAATCCTATACTAATCCCATTGTAACAATCAAACAAATATCTTCTTAAGATTAATATTAAAATAATATATTGCATGTGACCAGCAAAAATAATATCATTAAAAAAATTCAAGTATATTTTGTGCCATAAATCAACTTCCATGATAGATATAATTCTCAATCCAACTGACTAGTTTCTTCACAATCTCCTGATGAGCCTGGATAGCCATAAATACAACATATTAGCAATTACAACTACGCAGAAGCACAGCACAACAACATATACCACAAAATGCAGAAAAGTTCAGACCTCAACATTTTGAGCTTTCAAAACAATACCAAATAGTTAGAATTAATTCAATATGCAATACTAGTGGCTTAAAAAATGACGCTGTTAGATGTTTTTTTCTTTTGGATATCTGTACAATAAGAAGGAGAAAGATGAATAATTTGCATAAATGAAGAAAAAATTGAATGGTCATTGTTATTTAAAGAAAAACTTACAGGTAATTTAAAGAAAAGTTCACAGCCAAATTGTTTGCTTTGATCCTTGGTGTTGAGCTACTCTTGTCTTGTGGTGTGTTCTCTTGTCCCCACCTGCAATTAACCAAGCGATCCCTTTTCCTCTTTTTCTGTTACTTCATAGGAGCATAGCCAACTGCCATGAAATCCTCAATCGATGACGTCATCTTACTCCCCGGCCGTCGCCACCAACTCTGCCACACTATCCAAGCCCGTCTTCCTTACCAAAACCCATCGCGAGCAATTAGCACTCCAGCGCCACTAGGAGAAAATTGCCAAATAGAAGCGTCGCCAGGAGAAAATCGCCAAATAGAAGCATTGCCAAGAGCAAATCCTTTCTCCTAATCGACCTTCCTCTGATTCCGCAGCCGATTCCAAACCCTCTGCTGACTCCGACTACCGCGACCACGCCCGCAACCGTGAAAGGGACAGGGACAGGGACAGAAACCGCGAATGTGGAGGTTTTGTGTTTTTCACTTTTTCTTGAATCACTGAGGGAGCGGTTTCCCTTTTTAATTCCAATTGGAAATTGGAGATTTTGTGTGTGCGGCGTTTTGTCCTTGAACCACAGCCAAATTGTTTGATTTAGCAGTCCTATCTCAAATCATCACCAAAACAATTACAATCTAGTATTTTAGCGGCATTTCCGAAGACCGCTGGTATATGGTCGCCACCATTTGCCGCTTTTAGCGTAGTGTAATGGTATATTAATTTGATAAAATAAGAGTAACATTCCATAAATTACGTCCATAGAATAATTTCAAATTTTGGGTATTCATCTGACAAATTTAGAGATAAATTCTAATAGTCTTTACTTTGATTTTCATTTTTTTGAGAAGAATTATTAGTTCCATCATCATTTTGATCATCTTTTAAATTTAGCTGATTTAGTATTTAAATAATGTTCACAAATTAATATTAACGTTAATGTAAAACATTTTACAAAGCATGTCAAAATCATAACTAATCATAATTCATAATCCAACTAACGACTAAGATGTTTAACTAAATTAAAAAAGTACCCTAAATCATCTAAGCTAGTTAAAGAGATATATTTGTCGTAAAATATCAATTTTTTTTTGGATTTAAGAATAGTAGTGAATCTTTTAATATTCAATCCGAATCCGAATGATCCTTAAATGTATCAAAACAAATTTGATCATAATTTTACTTTTTTATTTAGCTTAATTATCAATTTATTTTATTACTCTTACGATGACTAAAAGTAATGTTTTCAAAAAGTATTATATATACTAGCAGCTCAACAGATACTATCATGCCTGTTCAGCCACTTTTTATTATTTTTAAGAAATTAATTTTATTTTTTGTTAACATATTATTCATTCTTCAAATTTATTAGATAAATATTTTTTTATTTTAATATTGACTAGTATATATAAACTAAAATATATGTTAGTTATTTATAAAAGATAATTTTTATTTAAATGTTATAGATATTCATATTTGTCTTCATCTTTTTTAAGTGTTAGGTCAAAATATGAATCTGAATATGAAGAGGCCTTCATTTTTTTATAAATAGTGAATAATAGAAGAAATCAGAATGCTTATTTTTTTCATTTTTAAATATCAAACTATGAGAATAATTAATAATCAAAATAGGAGAGTATAAAAATTGTGTATCTGGACAAAATCATTCATAATTCATCATACATCTCATTATCGATAACTTCTCGAGTCTTGAAAAACCGTCAGATTTATCAACCATAAAATTAATTATATAAATACTTCAAATTTAAAAATATTATTTACAAATTAACTATTTATAAACGTTATTAAATTTAATTATTTCTTTTTAATAGTATTTAATTTGAAGCTGAGATAAAAATTTATATTTAAAAGACTCTTTATCTTCATGCATAATTCCAATTGTTAAAAAATATTTTATTTTTCTTTTTAATTTTATTTTTTATTTTTTAATTTTTCTTTAATTTCATTATTTTTTCAAAATGATTAATTTATATTTTTATTATATCCCCTTACTATATTAAACACTATTCTTTCTCTTACTATTATTCTCTAAACACATACTTGTCGTCATTGTCTCATCGCCATTATTATATTTCCTTGTTCTCCTTTCTCATTTTTTTCTTCTCCTTCCACCTTCTCTTCAGCCGACCGTAGTTAATTATCAGCAAGGATTATTATCGCAACTTTTAATCTTATTTATCATTTCGATTTATAACCATCTATTATGTTAACTTTTATAAGTTGTTAAAATTTTGCTAAAAGAAGTAAGACATAAAGCATTTAAAATTTTTACCCAAATTATCAAATTAACTTTTAGAATGTATAAAATTTATAAATTTAAATTAAATAAGATATCAAACACTTTTTTTCTTACTATTATTCTTTGTACACGTACTTGGTATTGTCTCATCGCTATTATTATATTACCTTGTTCTTCTTTCTCATTTTTTTCTTCTCTTTCCACCTTCTCTTCATCCGACCGTAATTAATTATCACCGAATATTATTATTGCAACTTTAATCTTGTCTATCACTTTGATTTATAACCATCTATTCTGTTAACTTTTATGAGTTGTTGAAGTTTTGTTAAAATAAGTAAGACATAAAGCATTTAAAATTTTATTTAAAATTATCAAAATTTGATGTCAGTCATCCTAAAAAATAATATCAAAATATATTATTTTTAACTAAAATAATAAAAAATACATAATTGTAAGTTTTTTAATTAATAATTATAAATTTAAGTCACAATTTAATATAGTACTTTGGGACAAAAGGCAACCATTGCTATTCATGTTTGATTGCTACTATCTAAGTTTCACATTTATTTTATTTTGCATATTAATTTAAGTATACTTTATTATTTTATTTTACATATTTTGAAATAATGCCATTGTATTATAAGGATGAGATTAATTTTCATAATCTAATGCAAATCATTTTATTATTTTGTTAGTCATTTGAATACTATCCATTTAAAATAATTACTTAAAGTGAAACACTATATAAAGAGAGATAGAAAATTTTTAGATTTATCGTTCTGATTTGCTTCTTATTAATCCTCACTTAATATACTCAATTTTAATAGCTTTGATGGTGGTAAATTTTTGTAATTGGTTAAAAAATTTTAATTTTCTCTTTTTCTCTTTGTCTCTTTTTACAATTTTGAACAAACACAATTTTATTATTAAATAATTTTTTAAATTCAGAATATTTTTAACTTTTTATATAATATACAATAAAAAATGTATAACATAGTTCTTATCTTGCCACATTTAAATGTTATATGTAAATCTAATAATTAATAAAAAATAATATTATCTAAGGTAAAATAGATTAAAAATAAAAAAGAGATTAACAAAATCAATTAACAAAATTTTTATCTTAGGTCCCAGATTATTTGAAAAATCAATTAACAAAATTCTTATATTGCTATATTTATTGTGTTATATGTCGAATTAATAATCAATAAAAAATATTATTCAATGTAAAATAGATTACAAATAAAAAAAAATAACAAAATATGTGTGAGAATTTTTCATTCTACTATTGGTAGGTGTAGGTTTTTTTTATCTTTTATATGTTAATTATGTGACAAATAAATAATATTAAATTAATTAATTCTTTTACAATACAATTTAAGAAATTAATAAATGTCAAACCTAGTACTTTATATAATTAAATATCAAATTCAGTACTCTAAATAATTAATAGCTTAGATAGTTTAGGAAATTAATATATTAATATTTTTAACAAATCCTTGATAGGTGCTAACTTTCTTGTGTCCTATATATATGCCAATCAAATAACTTAGCCAATATACAAAATAAATAATATTGTGGTAGACAAAATTAATAATTTAATCTAGTGTCAAAGTAAATATTTATGTATTCAAATTTCGAACATAATATTCTACCTAATCAATATTTTAAAAAATTAAAAAAATATATTATTGTAAAACAATTTAAAAAAAATAAGTTAACAAAATATTTATAGAACTTTTTTATTCAATCATTGATAGATAAAGACATATAAAAATACATATCAAATAAAAAGAAACTATTTTTTTCTGCATCAAAATTAATAAGACAAAAAAATTATTTCTTTCTACATTAAATTAATGAAAAAAAGAGACACAGTACTATTTTCATACATCAAAAGTTAGGAATAAATTAAAAAGGGAGAGGAATGACTGAAAATATAGATACGTGAAAGTAGTAACTGCTGCAAAATTGAATGAAATTTATAACTGTAAACCCCGCTAAAATCGGTAAATTATTAGTTAGTAAATTGAATTTTAATTAGGAAAGTTAAAAATACAAAACTAATATCAAAATAGGATAGAGCTCATCGAAACGAGAATTTTGATATCAATTTCGATAATTTGGCCCAAAATCAGACCGAAAGGGCCGAACCGGTTGAACCGGAGTCCAAACTGGACCCATGGGTTCAACCGGGCCCCTAACATAAATGAAGCAGCAGCTTCATCTTCTCCATTTCACCACAGCAACGAAAAACACAGCAAGGGGGAGAAGAGAAGAAACCTAACCCTCACCATTCCTTCCAACTACCATAACTTCCTCATCCGGGCTCCGATTGCCGCACCGTTCGCGGCCACGCGCTCAGCGCGTCGAGCTCTACCTTTATATCCAAATAATTTCTCTGGTAAGCCTTCTATTGAGTTCAGAATCTCTATCCCTCTTTCTTTGGTAAACTTGAAAACTTATAGTGAATCTTGTCCAATTTTTGTGTTCGGGTTCAAGTTAGCTTCCGGAACTTGTGGGCTCAAGCTATTGAGCATATGGGTATGGTAAGAACACCCTAACCCTAGCCCAATCTTATTTTTGGTAATAGAAAACTGAATTGGAACATATATATGTGTATTAGGTGTAGTTTAAGAGGGTGTTTATGCATTGAACTTGAATTTGGATTATTTGGAGCTTTGTTGGTGACAAGGCTTGCTTTGGGGCTGTTTGATTGAGCTTGGAGGGGCTGTGATTTTATGTTGAGAAGCTGCCTTGGGTGAATTAAGTGATCGGCCAAGGTATGGTTTAAGTTTCGCACGTTTAATATTTACGGTGTTGTGAAAACTTAGGTTAGAGGAACCATAGAATAAGTTAGATTGTTTGTTGTATTTAATGATTAGCCTTGTAATGTTGTTAGAATAGATTTGTTAGTGAATTTATATATTAGAATTATGAGGTGTGAAAGCTATTAATGGTGTGCTCTTATATTTATTTATGATGGATTAGGATTGGTGTTTGTTAATAAGGGTGTAGAGTTGTGTTGTGGTGGTATTGTATATGCTGTAACTAATTATGTAATGATCGGAATTGCATGAGACCAAGTTTGGGCTAAACTTGGGAATATAAGGAACTAAACTGGAAAATTTGGGACCTTTTTGTTAAATATACAATTTATGACAAATTTTTAAAGTTAGGTTGTTAAATCTGTCCAGCAGCAGAAAAGATCAAACAGAGCAGCAACTTGTTTGTCTTGCTGCGACTTTTACGAGTTGAGTTTTGGAGCAAAACCAATTTTGTTATAAAATTTGATTAACTTTCTTTATTTCTATAAAATTTTAGAATTTTAAGAGTTGAGGATTGGGAGCTGTGAATTTTTAAATATTGGTGGTCAAAACTGAAAAGAAACAGATTTCAGCAAGCTATGCATCAACTTCCAATGCTTGTAACTCTTAGAATTAAATAGAAATTGGGTTGCAACCAAGACACACTTATTTCTGGATGAGCTAGGGGTTTTCAAATCAAAATTTAGCTTAATTGGAGTTTTGTAATAAAAGTTATTCCAATTGAAAAGTACTAAGCTTGTTGGTTTTTAAAACAGATTTTGCCTCATTTTTACTTAACTTTCAGGTAATGTAACTTTTTCATTAAAAATGGTATTGACTCAGAACCAATTTAGAAAGAAACCTGGATGAGTAAAGTTTAACTACATTAATTTTCAAAGTCATTGGATTTAACTTGGATTTTTTATTGAATTTTGAATATCACATGCTGCTGCTGTTTTTCTGGTTTTATGCACTGCAGAACAGTCACGGTTTTTCCTTTATTCCTAAGGCTAGAAAAATCAGAAAATTATGATATTTAATTTGTTAGAAATCTTATTTCAATATGAACGCCTGGACATAAAGTTTGTGCAATTCCGAGTTCATTTGCTATATTAGAAACAGAAAAGAAAATAGAGTGTCGAGGATGTCTTAGTGATAGTCATGAGTTCGAGAAGTTAAAGTTCAATCCTCGTGTGATGTGATTGATTTAATGTTAGAGTTGGGTTGATTTTAAGATTATTCAATATTAAGAAGGATGAGAAGAGTTTGATAAAAAAGTTTGGTCAGGACTCGGAAAGGGTAATCAAGATGAATTATAAGGGAATGACGATGAAGAATGTGAAAGGGAGGTTGTTAATAAAAGGAGTTAATATGCCATGGCTTGATGAATGATTAAATAATAATTATGACTATGAAATGGCTTATGAATAATGCTATCTGAGATACGAGTTCCCTGGGTAAGAGCCGTGGCTCGCCATCACGTGTTCCAGGTTGAATCTCGATACTCTGTTGACCCTACGTCGTAAGGGTGACCGGGCACGTATAAATTCCCGGGTATGGATAGCCCCCATTGAGTGATTTTATGAAATATGAATGTGAACTCTATGCATAGACTCTTGGGGATGCGCGACGAGGGACAGTCTAAGGTTTTCGGACTTGTCGGGCTGGCTGGATAACCGACAGATGGGCCCCATCAGCCATAGGACAGGCATGCATCATATGCATTTGTTTGTATTGATTGCTATGCATCCGGCCAGCCTTAGCTTCGCAGGCTGAGTCAGGGGCTAGTTATGCTGTTACCTTGGCTTTCCTTTATCCTTCTGCTTATCTTTATCATGTTCCTATTAGGTCTCTTAGCATGCAAGTAATCCTATTCCTTGAGCGTTGCGCTTTTTATTTTGCGATTTTGTTTACCCGTTTTGTTTCAAGGCTCCTAGTATATTATTTCTTTCAGTATTATATGTATATCTTTACTGTTTAGAGGTCTGTTATACCACACTACCTCTGTTCTACGACTTAAGCGTAAAACACTATGTAGTATGGTGTTACAATAACTGCAGTAGATGAAGGCAATAAAAGAGTAAAAACCAAACTACTGAGAGTATAGCGTACTCAAAACAAAAGGATATAAACTAAAATTAATATAAAATTAAACAAAATATGAACATGGTAAAGAATACAAAGACACTGATAAAACAAATGATATAAACTAAAACTAACAAAATTAAATAAAGCATGAAGATGGTAAAGAATGTGAAAAGATATTGATATTTACATCGGTTTATTTTTTTTATTTATTAGCAATTTGCAGACCGTCTGATATTTTCTGTTGAAAGATGTGTTTTTATAGTTACAGGAGTAACAAAACTATTTTCATCTTAGTAAAAAGTTATTGGATTTTTTAAAACAAATTTTATGTCTATTTTGTCCTCATAATTTACTTTCTGAAATAGTTTATTTAGGGTTAATATAGTCTAAAAAAATTGGACACCAAAGTCATATTAACTCTCTGTATTGGCTTTATATATTGTTATAGATTAAAATATTTAAATAATAATTAAGAAAGTACTTTTGTTGTAGCCTTAAGTTATAATGAACATAAATAAGATCGTTAAGTTTTTTATGCTTCAATCGATCCTTTTTTGGATATGGATCCTCTCAATTTTTTTTTAACAATTAAGGGGTAAAGTATGATCTCTTACCATTAATTTTATAAGTGGGACCAAGAATAAATATAAGAGAGAGAGAACAATGAATGGATAGAAATCACACTTTACACTCTCAATTTTTTTAATAATTGAAAGGATCCATTCCCTCCTTTTTCTTTGAGTGAATGTATTAAAAAATACTCTAATTATATTCACAACCTAAAAAATTATAAGTTTGGCTTAAAACACAAATCGGGAACTTTTATAAATTTAGTTCTCCACATCCATAAAATTCCTACAATTGATCTTAACATAAAAAATAAACAATATATCACAACAACAAATATCAAATAAAGAATCAAAGACTCTCCTTAATAAGAAATTAATAAGATTTTCAAAGTCTTATTTAACATTCTTAAAGATTTATTCTCATCTCACTTGCCAGCTTAGAATTCAAATATATATGTCAGGGACGGACCTACATAGGGCAGGAGGGGGCACTTACCCCACTCTCATTTTAATTTTTTTTTAAATATATATATAATATATTTTCATTTTAAATTTTAAATAATTTCACTACAAATAAACTAAGTCCAATTATTTAAATTCTCAAACTCACTTTATTTTTTTTTTATCATTTTAACTATTAGTTAACCTAATTAAATTTAATCTTCTCTCATTCTCAAATTTCAGCCGTCACCACTTTTTTATTCTCGTAAACTCTTTTCTCAGTTTCATATTTTCAACCTTTTTTTTATTCTTTGTTTAGTGGTTATCTTCTCTTGATCAAAATGTAAATTTTGAATTCTTTATTTTTTTTATATACCTCTTTATGACTTTATGTATCTTTTAATTTCATTGTTTTTCTTTTTGATATTTTCAATTACAAATTTTAATTTAAGCAATTATAATTTAGGTATTAATCTAATTTTTTATTCTCTTCATGAATTTATATATTTTATTTTATTCTCAATTTAGTGATCTTTATTATTTATTTGTTTATCTTTCGTTCTATTTTATTATATAAAATTATATTGCATATAAATTTCTAAAGTCAATTGATCAATTTATTAATTTAGAATATATATTTTTTGTTTTTAAAAATAGTAATGAAAAAATATTTTAAAATAGTAATGATTATTTGGTTACATATATAGAGAGACATTCAATTAAGTTGATAATGAGACAATTATTTAACATTTTTAAAATATGAAAACAAGAAGAGAAGTACCATCGAGATTTGAAGAAAAAAAAGTTAGCCACTAATGTATTTTTTTATTTTTTGTATTCGAATAATTAATGTACACCTTTATTTTATTAAATTTGAATTAATATATCTTTTAATAATAATGTATATTATTTTTGTCCCCTCAACATAAATTTTCTGGGTTCGTCACTGATCACCATAAACATATTTTTCAATGACATCTAATAGGCCAAAAGTCATTTGCTTATGCTTTTCAATTTTTTTAGAATTAAATCAAAAAACTGAATTTAACCAATAACTAGGCAAGAAGATTTTTACAAAATTATAAATTTCAACGTGTATCTAAAATCTTTAAATATCGATCCATAATCTTCTACCTCTTTTAAAACATCTTCATCATCTCTTTACTAGCCTTATAAATAGTTTAATAAAGAAAATCATTGCAGCTTTGTCTTCAATGTCCACAATACGCAAACACGAATAAGTGGCTCAATAAATTTAAAAATATCAATACATTGATTCTAAAATTTAGAATCTAATATTTGATCTATAAATTTTTTAGCTTTAAGTTATTTAGAATAAGATGAGGTTGTCCATTCTTTAGAAGTCACCATAACTCTCAAAACATCCTTTTGAGTTAAAATATTTTACAAAACAATGAAGTTAGTGGCAAACCGAATTAAAGATGGATGAAGTAATTTTTGTCCACTTGTAAATTTTTTCATCAAATACAAATAATGACTCATTATAGACATACTTATTACTTAGTACTCATTGAAACTAGTGACACAATTTTACTCACTTTCTCCAACTTTTTAATATCTTGGAGCATCAAATTAACATATTGTGAAGCACAATGAGATTAAGGGTATTTATAGGTCGAGTTTAAGTGGACCCACACCTGTCCCTAAAAAGTTATCGGATCTATTTTAACCTGATCAAAAAGTAACCTGAAATAAATCGGATTAAATCGAAATGATTTTATATACTAAAGTAATAAAATTTTACTTTTAAAAATTAAATTTAATAAATATTATATTATATTTATATCAAAATAAATTATTTTAAAATAAAATAATGATGTATAATATAAAAATATTATTTGAAGTATAAAAGTATAACATGACATTACTAATTTCATAAAATATATGTTTATTGTAAAAAAATTAAAGTTCGAGACAAGCAACACGAACCGAAACATAACCTGAATCCAAAAATAAAACCGAGCAAAAATTGCAAATATAAACCCGACAAAATATGTCTGTGATCCGAGTTGGATTTCGAACCAGACTGGATATTAAAGGCTGATTTTTTTATATGATTTAGTGGTGTGAGTTATGCTGCATTATGATCATTACGGAGGAATTACACTGTTATGACTGTGTTGCTTTTAGGAATTTGGGGGAAGAAATCGGTGGGTCCGATTTCAAGCAGAGAGAGGAAGAAACACAAATCGGACCCACCGATTTGTGTGAGAGAGAGAGATTTAGTTTACATCAAATCGCTGCCACCGATTTGTGGGAGTCCAATTTCATAAAACAGAGAGTGCATCAATCAGACCCACCGATTTCGGGTGGCCAAAAATTTTTTTAATCCGGCAGTGCACCAATCGGACCGAGCGTTTTGTGTGGCACGCAGTCGGTCCGTCCGATTTGCCTGTAACTGCATACATAAAATGGAAAAAAATCACAGAAGCCTCATTTCTTTCTCGCCGGTCTCAGCTGATGTTCTTCCTCTTCTCTCATTCTTCTCCTTCATTCTTGTAGAATAGATTTCAGTGAGTGTGAGAATAGGCAAGTACGCATACTGATATGGATGATAGAGTTGTGTTGAAAATTTATTATTATGGACAGATTTTGTTGCAAACATAAGAAGGAGTTTAATTTGTGTGTGAAAATTCATTAGATGTTGTTATTCTGTTCACATTGTCATTTGATGAATTGAAATGTGTGATTTGTGAGAAGATAGATTCTCAAAGATCTAGGAGAGTATCATGTATTTTGTACAAGTATCCTTTATCTGTGTTTGGTGGGTTTGTTCAATTTCAGACCAAGTACGTGACGGATGAAGCGAGTATGCATAAAATATTTTCAATGTATATGGAAAATCGCCACCGAATGTCATCGAGTTGTATGTTGAGTTTGAGAAATCTGAAGCGGACCATAACATTGAATTGGAAGATTATAATAGTGAAAGCGAGGATGAATTTGAAAGTAACTATGAGATCGTTGGTCCAGGTGAAGACGAAGATGAAGCTGGCGGCGCCATGAACGCAGATGTGGCGGAAGTTGCAAATGCACTAGCAAACCCGCATCTGTTTTAGGAGCCTTCTTTCATGCGGTCGTTGGATTTGGAGGCTATGCACGCACCGGAGCTTCCGCAATATATAAATGCAGGTGCGTAAAGCTAGACAACTATGTGAAACTCTGTAGTAGCTGATCAATAAGTCAGATGAGTAATATATGTGATATGTGGATAGTCATTTATGATCATAGCATTTGATTTTTTTATTAATTAATAGTTCTTTGTTATGGATTATATTTAGTTGTTCTTTACGTAGATAGAATAGAGAAAAAAAAAGACAATTATGATCTTACATAGTAAAGTGTGTTTATTAATTGAGTTGTAATAAATGATTTATTACTGAGTACATAATACAGGATTTATTTCTTTTGATGTACGCAGCGCTTCCTGTTGTGGCAGATGGTGAGTTCACAGTGGGGATGGAATTCAGTTCAAGGGAGGCAGTAATCAAGGCAATGAAAGATTATACCATCCGGAGAGGTGTAGACTATCGGGTATATGAGTCGAAACCGACGACATTCTATGCCAAATGTACAGAATATGGCAATGGTTGTGACTGGTTGATCAGGGTTACCAAAATGTAGAAGAAGTACTGTTGGGAGATAAGGAGGTACAATGGAAGTCACACTTGTACTAGGTCTACTATTTCTCAAGACCATTTGAAGCTGGATTCCAAGACAGTTGCACAAGCAATTAAGCCGTTGGTAGAGGTTGATCCGTCTATAAAGGTGAAATCAGTCATTGCTGAACTCCAGTCAAAGTTTAACTACACCATCAGTTATCGCAAGGCTTGGTTAGCAAAGCAGCAGGCGGTGGAATCAATTTTCGGAGGTTGGGAAGCATCATATGAAGCTTTGCCCATATGGTTTGAGGCCATGTGTCACAAGGAGCCATCAGCATTGGTTCACTTTGAAACAATGCCTGCTTACCAGGGGGATGATTTGGTTCCTGATATACGTGTACTGCATATACGTGTATGTTCATGATGTATACAAGATGGACCAAGTTCGAAGAGTATACAGGGCTATGTTTAGACCACTGGAAAATCCTGCAACATGGCCTGCTTATCATGGACCTCGATTCGTTGGAAACCCGTTCCTCAGACGTGTAGCCAAAGGTCGTCCGAAGATGACCCGCTTCTTGAATGAGATGGACACTTGTATGTTGCGTCGCCCTAGGCGACGCAAGCAATGCGGTGCCGAGGGCCATGGTCGTAGTAGATGTCGCCAAAGTGGTGGACCAAGTGCAGGTCCAGCCGAAGAGTAGTAGTTACCTTTTTTTACATTTCATTTGAATTTACATTTATGTACGACATTGACATTTGAATTTACCAACTCGTGCTTGTATTCATTTCAAACCTGATTAACATACTCGATAGAAAAATAGTCATAACAACGCAATTAACATAGTCGATAATTAAATAGTAATAACAACCTAGTTAACATACTCAATAAGTAAATAGTACAAATTAATTTTTAAATAGTAGTAACAACCTAATTAACCTACTCAATAATTAAATAGTTACAACTTCATTTTTAGATAGTAATAACTACCTAATTAACAACTTAGTTCATCCATACAACTTCACTTTCTCGGTGCCCACTTCATATCTTTGTATAACTTTCTGCACTTCTTGCAATCCTATTAAAAGCGGATGGTGTATACCGATTCGCACTCCGACGTGGAGGATCAACTCTAAAGTTGTAACCTTTACCTTTTTTACTTGTGGCCGTACCTACGAAAACACAACAAATGTTGGATGCTATTACTCAAATGGCAATTCAATATGTAATACAAATACAAGTTCACCATGAAGCTACTAATAGAAATTCATAATCAAGCCCTAAATCATTACCAACAATTTATTTTACCTGCACTAGGCGCTGGATCCTCATCAACAGCATCATCATCATCTTCATCCTCATCCTCACCCTCTGGATGGTCTACTAGGTAGTTATCAGTCTCATCATCAACTGCTCTATTACTCTCATGAATCAGACTCATCGGAATATGTCTAGAGTTTTCACTCTGTATAATCCCTCCCACCCTTTCAGCACTTCTGCTCAAGTCAACAAACATTCTGGTACTAGAATTATCAGAGGAAGTACAAACCCGAGGTCTCGAATCCAATGACCTCCTAGCTGGAGTAATACCACCCGAATGTGCTTGATGGTCTGTGGGAATGTCAACATAATTACCTGAATGTGAGTGGTGCGACCTCGATGCCATGAAACCAAGCAGCTGACTGAATGAAGTTTGCTCTCCATACTCAAACTGTGGACCACCCTAATATTGTTGATGTACCGGGACTGACGCTGAAAAATAATCAGACGGATGTGTGTCAGGAACATATGGTGCAAAATACTCAACCCCCTGTTGTGGCGGTTCCGGTGGTGGTGGATGACCTTCTGGATTCTCTTCGAATACAAGGTTCGACAATTGCAAGTAGTCACCAAATGCTTCTCGGTACCAATGCATGTAAATTTCCAATGGATAATGTAAATACACCAAGTCATCAGAGAGGGTGTGACTATATCGATTGATCTACTGCATCACCCAAAAAGAGTGGGTATTGGCCCAATCTTGATTCTTAGGCCCAGTTAGATTTTTGCCGTGTGATGCACCTAGATCCCGCTCTTGATTAGGAACACCCTGTCTCAATCCAAATTGCCTCCTGACTCTATCAGATGCATGCCACTCGATGCATTCAAAAGATATAAGTGGCACTGTGGCACTCCAGATAACCGAATTATGACGGATGTCTAAAGGAATCACGTATAGGTCGATGTTTCCAATGCCGTAAGCCTGCCAAACAAACTAGACACATCAAATCAGTCAGATGATTACACAACAATTAATTCACTTAACAAGTTACATAAGGTACTTGTATTTTACAAAATACCTATCCTTCTTGTAGATCATCCAACAACCTCCTGTAGTGCACAAGCGTTTTATATCGGTAGGCATAGTTTTCACGGTCCCAATTACGCCACCTGCCGTTGGACAATCCATTAGTTAACTTATCTTGTGGAAAACAAAATACAATTTCTATCAATTCTTTCAATGCATACTTTAATCAAAAGTACCTGTTTACAATTGGAAACACTCGGGGATTGCCGGGAATCGGCGCTAGAAATGGTAGTCGGATCCAAGCCCAACTGAGCAACAGTGTCAGTGGACCGTCCATCTCCTTGCAGTCAACACGAGTTGCCCTACACAATGATCTATACAAGTGTGCTAGGCATGCCGAACCCTAACTAAACTATATGATCTGACCAAAGTTACGGAGCAAAGGTAAAAAATTCCAATGCACAGTTGCACCTGACTTATCTCTAAACAGAATTGTCCCAAATAACAACATTATGTGACACTTTACATACATCTGAATGTGCACATCATCATTCAACACTATACGATCTTTCAAACCCCTAAACCATGTTAATTTTATAAAGCTCCCTCTACAGTCCGTCTTCCTCGGTGCAACTCCAAATTGGTGCAAGCACTCGGCTTCCAATGCCTCAACACTACTCATGGTCGGTCCTGTAATCGGAAGACCATTTGTCGACAGACTGAGAATTATCGCCATATCCTCCAAGGTCACGGCACACTCACCAACTGGAAAATGAAATGTGTGAGTCTCAGGCCGCCATCTCTCAATCAGAGCATTAATCATTGCTGACTGACATTGGATAATTCCAATTTGTGAAACATAATAAAATCCAGTCTCGCGTAAGTGTGACTCAACAATTTAGTTGTATGGATCCGGCGACTTTAAATGATTGCACATCAACATCTGTGAACCCTACAATATCACATTTCCGCTATAAGTACCATTATAATATAACTATATTCTCAAAAACACAATTATCCTTACATGTCCATTATAACTAATTCCAGCATAATTGCATTTCAAACATACACAGTAAATCTGTTATACAAAAATCCTTCAATCATATTCATTACCTTATAACAAAAATTATTTAACCTTAACTAACTAACCAGAATAATTTCACGACTGATAAACTATTTATTCGTAAAACAGCATACTAATTTTATTATTATTATTATTATTATTATTATTATTATTATTATTATTATTATTATTATTATTATTATTATTATTCATAACACGGCATCATAATAATAATTTCCTAATCTAAGTTTAGTTATTACTAATTTATTGTCTAAATTTTACTGAATTAAAATTCAATTATTAATGATCATAAATAAAATAATTTATTAAATTTTTATTATTAATCATAATAATTTATTAAACTCAATTACTACTGCTAATAATAATAATAACAACAATAATATATCAATCAATCTACTCTACTCTAATTTAATATGTACAGATCTCATTCCTTCTCCTTCTTCATTCATTCATTCTTTTATTATTTTATTTTAACCAATAACTATTAAAAAAAAAACCCAATTCTTCCATAGAGGACCATATCATACATTCATGCATACATACATGATTAATTCCTATTTTGATTTCTATTTCTAACCACCTAACAATAAAATCATACACACATACATGATTAATCTCTACTTAGTGCCATTATAATATATATTGCTAATAAAATTTAATATTATCACTATTATTATTATTATTAAATCAGATTATCAAAAAATAAAAACTTACATAATTTGGATGCCCAAGATAATTAACAATATGAAATTCTGGTTGATTTACTTCTTTAATTTTTGGTCTTCTTGGCATTTTCTTTAAATTTTTTTGAAGGTTTGTTGTGGTCTAACAATGGTGATAAAGGAAGAAAGTGGTGGGGTTGAATGTGTGTTGAAGAGAAGGATACGAGAGTGAAAGGTATACTGCTGGGAGGGGGAAAACAATGGTCTTTTGGATGAGGGAGTCACGAGCCAACCAAGGAAGGCTGCATGCGTGACGCGTGGACAGGGAACTCAAATCGGTGGCACCGATTGGTGCACCTTCCACGTCTTGAAATCGGTCCGTCCGATTTCCGTCCACCAAATCGGTCCGTCCGATTTCTTTTACCCAGCCCTCAACCCTCCAAAAAAATTCTAGCCCACAGCCCTAAAAATTATAAAATGATATTTTGTAAGCCCAACCCTAATTAAGCCCTCCCAACAAAAAAGCAAAATAGGGCTGGCCCTATAAGCCCTACAAGCCCTAAATCAAATCTTCTCCTCTCTGAGAGTTTGAGACCCGGACAATCTAAACTTCAATTGATAGAAGTTGCAACGAGCAGGTTTTTGAAAGACAATGTTATCGGTGAAGGGGGATATAGAGTTGTTTATCAAGGCAAGTTAATCAATGGGAGTCCTGTGGCTGTTAAGAAGCTCCTCAATAATCTGTAAGATTTTTGAATTAGTTTATCAGTTTTTTGGCTATTATCAAAATTGGTTTTGTAGAATCTTTCTTGTCTTGTTTTACTAGGATGTGTGTATGCAGCTAGTTTAACTAACACTATCGTCTCACCTGATGCAGAAGACAAGCCGAGAAGGAATTTAGAGTGGAAGTTGAGGCTATTGGACTATTAGAGTATTGGTCATGTGCGGCACAAGAACTTAGTCAGACTTTTAGGTTATTGCATTGAAGGCACTCACAGGTATCAAATTGTTTTGTTATGCATTCCATTTAATTAAACATCAAAATGGTAACTGCATAATTATTATTATTATTATCATTTTTTTAACTTGTATCCATTTGTGTTTGACTTTTGATGGCTGCTTTTATATGGATCTGACCATACAAAATGAATATTTAATACTTCTATTAATTACTGGAATTTAGTTGTAGAGCGAATTTAGTTGTCTTATTGATTATTGACTAATATAGTTAGAAGTTCTCTGCCATGGTTTTCCTATGACCAAAGATTTCGTTAACATTTTCTCTTGCTTTTCCATTCCTAATACATGTTTTGCTTGTTTGATTGATTGTTACTGTTTTCTCTTCAATTACTTCTTATTGAAACTTCAGAGATGAATAATTAATATGAATTAATGAATGTTGTTGTTGTTGCTATAGAATTTTAATACACATTATTTGGATATAATTAGAAAATTTATAAACATGGATGATGAAATTGTTTCTGAGACTCCTGTTCAAGCTTTTGGTAGTGTTGATTCTGGTAAAAAATCTAATGTTTGGAGGTTTTTTAAGAAGATTGAAAAAGACAGAGATGGTATTGAAAAGGCTGAATGCAATTTTTGTCATCATGAATACAAAATTGAAAAAAAATCCGAAAACTAAGAATGCTTACAGGACTTCTCATCTAAGTCGTCATATAGTTTCTTGTAAATCTATACCCCTCAATATTAGATTTGATGATGATATAGAGGGTCTGCCAACTAAAATTGATTAGAATGTTCATAGAAAAAAACTCGCTCAGGCTATAGCAAAACATGATCTTGCGTTTAGCTTTGTTGAGTATGAGGGTATTAGAAATTGGATTAATTACATTAGTCCAATGATTATAATGCCTTCTAGAAACACTTTAGTTTCAGATCTTCAAATGATTTATTCAACAGAGAAAGAGAAATTGAGGCAGAAAATGTCTAGGATACCTAATAGAATTTGTTTGACATCTGATGTGTGGACAACATCTACCATTGAAGGATATATTTGTCTGACAGCTCATTTTGTTGATGAGAATTGGCGACTAGTGAGTAAGATTTTGAATTTTTGTCGAATGATTCCTCCCCATACTGGAACCGATATGAAAGCAGTCTTATTTAACTCTTTGAAGCAATGGGGTATTGATAAGAAAGTAATCTCTATTACTTTAGATAATGCTTCTGCAAATAACAACATACAAAACATCTTAAAAACTCATCTACGTAAGCAGAATAGTTTGCTTTGCGATGGAGAATATTTTCATGTGTGTTGTTCCGCTCACATTTTAAATTTGATTGTACAAGAAGGGTTAAGGGTGGCTGCTGGAGCTTTATTTAAAATCAGAGAGAGTGTGAAATATGTGAAAGCTTCTTATGGGAGAAAAATGAAATTCAAAGATTGTGTGTAGCAAGCAGAAATTGAAGAAGGTGTTGGTCTAAAATCAGATGTTCCAACTCGATGGAATTCTACATATATGATGTTGGAAAGTGCAATTAAATTTGAAAAAGCGTTTGACATCCTTAGTGTTGTAGATGGAGCTTATAAAGATTGTCCGACAAATGAAGAATGGAGCTTAGCAAAAAAAAATGTGTGAATTTTTAGAGCCATTTTATGAAACTACAAACCTCATTTCGGGTTCATCATATCCAACATCAAATTTGTATTTTATGCAAGTTTAGAAAATTGAATGTCTTTTGGAAGACAATCAAACTTGTGATGATGTTGTTATTATGAACATGGCTTTCAGAATGAAGATGAAGTTTGATAAATATTAGAAGGATTATAGCACTGTCTTGGCTTTTGGGGCAATTCTTGATCCTCGATTAAAGTTAAAGTTCTTGAGGTTTCAACCTTATAAAAACTAGATCCTTCAACCTTTGAATTGAAAGCAAATGAAGTATTGGAGAAATTTAAAAGATTGTATGGAGAGTACATAAATACTTTTGGTGGTTCAACAATTTCTCAAAGTAGTAATCAATCTCCTATGTCACCTGAAGAAGGAAGGCTTACAAAGAAGAGCAAAATGGTAATGAAGGTATTTAATTTTAATATAGTATTATTTTTCTCCTATTATGTTTATTCGTTACTTAAATAATCTTTATACTATATCTTTTAGGAGTTCAAAGAATTTGACTGTGAAACCCAAACTTCCAAGGATAAAGATGAATTAGAGATTTATCTAAAAGAAGGTTTGATTCACACCAATGAAGATGATTTGAAGTATGATGTGCTAAATTTTTGGAAGATTAATGAGGATAGGTTTCCCACTCTGTCAGTTATGGCCAGAGATGTTTTAAGTATTTCCATCACTACTGTAGCATCTGAGTCTGCATTTAGTATTGGTGGACATGTTTTAACAAAATATAGAAGTTCCACTCTTCATGAGCATGTCCAAATGCTTATTTGCACAAGGAGTTGGTTACGTGGATTTGTTCCAAATCATGATGGTAAATATTTATGCTATTTTTTTCAAATATTTTAAATTGAATTTCTAACTGTTTTTTAATTGGTTGATTTTAGATGATGAAATTGGTGAAATTCATGAAGAAGAAGTGTCAACAGCAACGATGCATCCCCCTCAACATTCATTATTTTAGATGATGAATTTTTGTGTCAACTTTATTTTGATTTTCTAGAGACATTATTGATGGTAATTCTAGAGAGTAAGAAAAAGGGTGATGAGATAGTGAATGCCATGTTTGATTTCTTGATATATATATATATATATAGTTAAAGTTGGATTTAATATGATCAATGTACATTATTAACATTTATTTTTTTATTTTTTACGCATAAAAATGATAAAGGGATAAAACAAACTAATGACTTTTAATAAGTTTTATGTGTGTTGTTGAAATAGAGAATGTATAAAAAAAAAAAAAAAAGAGAATTAGATAACCCATGGGTTGACCCTAGAGTTTTTGGCCCATGAGGACTTTTAGCCCTGAGGACTTTTTAAAAATTTGACCCTATTAATTAAAGGGCTTTTTATTCTTCTGGCCCTATAAAGTAGAGCCAAACATATTGACACTACTAGCTGCTATACTCCATCAACCCCTCCATATCAAAATTAAAAATCTCGATATTAAACACCCTTAAACGAGATCAATACAATTTAAAAAACTCAGATTCCAACAACCTCGTCCTACCAGCAACATAATTTACATCATTATCAGTCACTAACGCAAAATATTCTCATAAACAACAAATAATATAACATCCTTAAACAACTTAAATAAAATATCAGTAGTTTTTGAGACATGCGAAGCAGAAAAGTTACGACACGAATGAAAGCACGGTGTTGCAGAGGAGCCAGTAAGAGACACAGCAACAAGACTGCAACGTGCAGTATCGGCGATAGAAGGTTGAGGACTTGAGGGCTGGGGCTTTTCTCCTTCAAGAAATTAGGTTACTTTTCCTTTTTTTTTTTAGTTCAAAACCATGTTGTTTAGGGGATTAAAAAAATTTAGAACTGATTCAAATTTCATAAATTCACCTGTTCTGGGTTTTTAATGAAATTCTCCGAGTCAAACCAATTTTCATCAGTTTTTTTTTCTTCTCCGATCTTATGCTCAATTTGGACCCGTTTTAAACTCGATTCACCAATTTTTCAGGCTATTTGAATGGACAAAATGAACATCCTTCATACTATCTAGAATAACCATTCGAGTACTAGGGATAATAAACATCTTTCCAAAAGCTTAAACTAATTTTTGGGTTCACCAAAGATCGAACTCTTGACATTTCGGATCTAGAGCTTTAATACCATATCATGATACCACTCATCCCAAAAGTTTTAGCTAATGGAAAAAAGTAACACTAATAATTATATCTCTAATACTCTCTAAACCTCCATTATACACATTGTACAAATATTTCATTGGCTCCTCATATTCAATAAGTTAATTATAAGAATCTACATGTCCAAATCAACAAGTTATAACTCAAATAGTATAGTATTTCTATATTAACCTAAAAGTCACGAATTCGAATCTTCCTTATCTTTGGGAAAAAAAAAAATCCACAGGTCCAATGTAAAAACCCGCAATAATTAGAGAAATTTAAAAGTAGAGTACTTACTCCAGTTTAAATTTATGTTGCTGTGTATCATCAAAAGATATAAATCATGTTTATTAGATGCATAGTCAATGCATGGTTACTTAATTCTTCACCATCATAACATTTCTTCTTTTCTGGCTAATTAATGTGACTCTGATCCAAGTCAGCACTCATATCTCTCTGTATGTATGGCAAGTTCTTCTTAGGAAGCCTAGAAAATCAGGGGACTATATAGTAATTTATTATATTGTCTTATGCAGTTTTTTTTTTTTTTTAAATTAAA
>NC_029787.2:122312091-122313824 GCF_000816755.2 Arachis ipaensis
CGACCGTTAGATGTTATATATGGTCCATTAGTGCACCAAACCAACCAGTCCAAAAATAAAGGATTTCATTATTATATTGCGCCTAGTTTAGCCTTTTCTTTTCTTTTTTTTTTCTTTTTTTTTTTCAAACAACTAATGAAGTAGCCGTGATAGCATTGTTTGCATAAATATTATAGAATCAGTATGCATTCTTTTAGTATGGTAATTATATTCAGATTTTTTGTATATCGATTTTTATAATTAAATTAAAAATGAAGAATGTTAGGACCAATAAATTTTATGATTTGTAGTCATTAATTAATTATCATCAGTATTTTTAATATTATGAAATTATATATAATGGTATGAAACTACTTACTTTTCTTTTATTGGTTAAGTACTAGTCAAATTTTAATAAAAGTATTGAACTTAGATTTTTTCAATAAAAAATATTAGCTGAAAGGAAGAATATGCCAGTCCAACCAACTACATGTTAGTCTCTACTCATCCATTTCATGTTTAATTCCAGAATTATTTAAAAAAAAATATATTACGTACATCATCATATAGACATAAATCTGCTTAAACAAATATGTGATGAGTCTAAAAATTTGTATATCTCAAAATTTTAAAATTTTTATATAGGAAAATTCAAAAATTATATATCTAAACCTTGTATTAGATGATTTTTGGTTAGTTTTATAATTTTTCAGAATTTTATATATACAAAAACTCAATGACACTGCTACAGGTTTTAAGTTTGAACTGTAACATTAATATCATTAATATTGTCTTGCTCAAAACTGGCTATTGTTTATGTAGTAGAATGATATACATAGATTACTGGAAAAGAAATTCGTAATTTATTTATTACCTATATTTATAATTGAACAAGGCTTTGCAATTAATCATATGTTATTGCACTATTGTGAATGATGAAAAAACAATAAAGATCAGTCGTTAAAAATTATGGTAAGTGTTAAGGTGCAAGTAATTCATATATACAGCACGCACCAACTTTTTCCCTCTTATTCTACTATCAATTAAGAATTCATCTTTCACAAGATAATGCTAAAAAGTGAAACGTACCTAACTTTGTTTGATGCCTCTCAAGTGTCAAATATGATCATGTACTATACCTACTTATACATAGCCCGCATTATTAGCATGCTATGATGCACGGATACTGACACGGATACAATACGGGACACACTGACACGCAAATTTTAGAATCTTATAAGACATGGAGACACGCATACATATAAAATATAAATTATTTTTTAGATAAATTATAATGATATTTTGATATTTTATTGATATTAAAATATAAATTAATTTTTTTAATTATTTTTAGTGTCTTATTTTAATTATATCAAGTATTTAAAATATTTTTTATTTTAATAAATAATAATATATACTATATCTAAATTTATTTCAAAAATATATGTTAAGAATAAGACTGGACACGCGCACGTGATGGTATTTAGGTGTGTTCAAGCATGTCCGGAAAAAAATTCTTTTGCTTTTTATTAAGATACCGTTGGACATACAGACACACGTGTCCGACGAGTGTCAATGAGTGTCGTGTCCGAAATATGTCCGACACGCGAATACGGCAACTCAGTAAAATATCCGTGCTTTATAGTTAGCATGTATATATTTCCTTTGAACTTTTATTTGATAATCTTACTTAATTTATTATAGACTTTTCTTAAATATTAAGTATAATCTGTTATTGAATTTGATCTTGTTAA
>NC_029787.2:122314579-122314889 GCF_000816755.2 Arachis ipaensis
ATTATCTATCATATTTCTATGATAATATTATCTAGATTTTATACTAATAAAATCATATTAGGTATTTTTTTATGGCTAACACGTGTTACTATTTGGTTTTAAAAAAAAATTCGATTTAAATAGATCAAATATCCACTCTTATAAAAGAATCTCAATTTTTTTTGCGTGTTATTCTTAAATCCTTAAATGATGAATTTGATATGTTCTTTTTCTTTATCCTTTTTAACCAATCTTTCTTTAAATTTATTTTTTATTTTTATTTATTTAATTTTTGTCAAATATATGTATACAAATTGTTTAAAAAAAATAA
>NC_029787.2:122314911-122318482 GCF_000816755.2 Arachis ipaensis
TCTAAAAAAAAAAACAAAATTTAAGCTTTTTTATCTGTATAAGAATGACGAAAAAGAAAAAATTAGGAATCGAAAAAAAAAGAGAAAAAAATTAGAATTCATAAGGAAGGAAGAAATTGAGTTTGTGATACCAACAAAAAGTTATAAATAATATGATTGTTTCTGTTTTTCTATATTTCTGAGAAATTTTGTTTAGTTTTTAATGATTCAAATTTTCAGTTGCTAAATTCCTTCTCAAACATAGATTTTAAATTAAGCTGTAAAAATATATCAAATTATAAATTTATAGTTAAATTAAATTGGTGAAAACTCAGGTGGAGTCGACTTCACGTGAAGTTGATAATTGAGAGCTGTTAGATGATTTAACTGATTTGATTAAATTTTTATCTAACGACTCTCAACTATCAATTTTACATGAAGTCGACTGCACCTGAGTTTTTACTAAATAAATTTCATGATAATCAACCAATTAACTTTCATATTAATTATGAAAAATTAGAAGAGAACGAATTTTAAGGATGTAACGAAGAAAAAGGGAGTAAAAATAACTGTTTGGTCCAATTTAAATTAATTTTTTAAATTAAACTATTTATATAAAATAAACCGGTTTTTTTTTCAAAAAAAAATGATAACAACTTCATGTGAAGTCGACTGTAGATGAATTTTTGTCGATAAATAATCAATACGACAAAATAAAAAATAAAATTCAATTTCTATTCAATGAATGATCATTAAGATTAACAAAAAGTTGTCTAAAAAGTTGAATGCAATATATAAAAAAGTTAATTTATTTAAAAACTGATTAAAAGTTGATATAAATTTGGATGAGTTATTAGCTATATAGCAAATTTTTATTTAAGAATTTAATTTCCGATCCGTTGATATTTGATACCCAATTTTAAAGTCCTTTTTGTTTTTCCCATCCCAGTTTAGTCCTCATTGAAAAAGACATTTACTTAACAGCAAACAATACAAAGAATAGAATGGAGCCCATCCTACAGTAACCAAAACCACCGGTCAAAGTCAAACCCAGCAATATCTTATCCCCCAATAATGCCATATATCTAATAAGCCCCAGCCACCATCTTCTAGGGCTTCATTCAAACATGAGAAAACCTTGTTGCGACAAGGAAGGTACCAACAAAGGTGCTTGGTCCAAGCAAGAAGACCAAAAACTCATTGACTACATCCACCTTCATGGCGAAGGCTGTTGGCGTTCCCTTCCAAAAGCCGCCGGCCTTCATCGTTGCGGTAAAAGCTGCCGATTGAGATGGATCAATTATTTACGACCCGACATTAAACGCGGCAACTTTGCCCCTGATGAAGAAGATCTCATCATCAAACTCCATGCCCTCCTTGGCAACCGGTACGTCCTCAATATTAGACAACTATCACAATTTACTCTGCCTTCACTTTCACTTCATCTCTATCATGCATGTTTCTTACTTTAGGTGGTCACTTATAGCGGGAAGGTTGCCAGGACGCACCGACAATGAAGTCAAGAACTACTGGAATTCTCACATCCGCAGAAAGCTCATCAACATGGGAATTGATCCAAACAACCACAAGTTATATCAAACCTCTCCTCTTCCTCACGCTGCTTCTTCCTCATCCCGCCTCAATCTTGACCTAACCATTGCTTTCCCTGCTCATTATTCTTCTTCGCCTACATTTACCCTCGCCCAAGAAGACGACGACAACAACAACAATAATCCTAAACCAACTTCTGAGAACATGGATGAATCCAACCCTACCCTTCTTTTGTTTCAATAAGTTGTAACTTGAACCATCTCACATTCATTTATTATTCAATAAGATATAAGTATTATTTCAATTATACCATTTAGATAAAAACTCACGTGAATTTGTCTTTACGTAAAGTTGATAATCGAAAAATATTAGATGATAATTTAAATTATCCAATAGATTTTGACTATCAACTTCACATGAATATAATTCTACGTCAGTTTTATTTCGCCTTATATTTATATCTTATTTAATAATGAATAAATTGTGAAAAATAATCAACTAATTTAAACTGATTGTATTTATATTTAAATAAATCTGTGTGTATTTGTTTAATAATTTTATCTTATATATATTTAATTGATATAAAGTTACAGCTCCTTTGTCTCGTAACTACTATATGTACTTGGTGGTGATGATGATGTCCTGTGTTGGTATATATGACAAGAAAGTAATTGTGGAATTATGAGAGAAGGGTTAGTTGGCTGATGAAGGATATAATGTCATCATCATCTCGATATGATGCGTGCTTTTCGTGACCATATTTGAGCATGCATGCACTTCAATCACTTGCCACATCTCTCTACTACCAATCTTTGTCTTACTAGCTTTTCTTCTATTTATATAGTTTAAAGGGAGAAAAGATTTCCATATAATTTCTGCATGCAAAATTCAATAATCTGCCAAGTTTTATTCAACATTTTTTCACACCATTAGTATCTGAATTGTCACTGTTTTCTGACTACACAAGCATATTATCACCATAATGCATAGGTCTTATTTAATTTAATATAAATATCACATGGTTTACCAGAATATTTTATAACAAAAAATATTAGTAAAAAATTATTAAAATTTATTATTTTTAACTTTATTTAATATATTATGTAATAAATAAATATTAAATAAAATAAATTTAAATTATTTAAGTTAATTTTTTTTATTTTTCTAGTATTACTGTTTTGAATATAATATGCAAATTAAGAATAATTTATGAGGGACAAAGAGAAAGAGGGTGATAGTTCGGCAGAAAGAGGAACGACCTTGCATAACATATTATGGTAGGATTTATTGTATGTAGAAGTTTTTGTTGAAATTTGTTCAGCTAGAATTGGAACTGGAGCCACATTTAATGTATTTCCATTTTTTCGTCTTATGCTTGTGTCCTAGCAAGGTTATGATGAAAAAAACTTCATTTATTACATTTTACTGAAAAAAAAATGTAAATGTTAAAGTTTTGTTCAGGGTTATGTAAATCCTTTTCTTCAGCTCTACACACTACACTTTAAATCCTATTTTAAAGAATGGTGCAGCATCCTATCTGAATAAATTTGTTTAAACTACAGGGACATGCAAATTTATTCAAACCAAAAGTCTTTTCATGATTTTTAGTAAAAGCTGAAAATTTTCAGTTAAGGAAATAGTAATGCAGTTATTAAAGCCGAACTGCTACTTTATGATTCTAACTTTAATTTTATTTCTCTATGTAAAAGGGTTGTGTATTTTATATTTCTTAACTTGAAGTATATTTTGTCCAAATTGCTGTTTCCAGATTTGATTTAAAGTGTGTACTTCTAGAAGATACTTTAACATTTAAGTGAGTATGATTGCGTTTGAAAAGGAGATTGGGATTGGAAAATTGAAAATGGAACAAAGAAGAGAGACTGAAATTAAATTAAGTTTTTGGTATTATGTTTAGTATAAAATATATTGGATCCATTTATATCATAATATTATATTTAGTTTAAGATAAATATAAAGACTAAAAGGTAGATTTAGAATTTAAAAAATTAAATAAAAATATTTTTTTAAAAAAATACTATTA
>NC_029787.2:122318575-122319013 GCF_000816755.2 Arachis ipaensis
AATCTCAATTTCATAATCTCAATATTTGAAAACAAATACTATTTATATATCTATAATATATTTCAAAAACAATATCAAGGAGTTAATAGAATGACTACTCTACTTTTTTTTGTTACTCACTTTTAGAAGTGTTACTTACCATTATTGTATTTTTTTTTATCGAAATATACTCTAATTTAATTCAAAATTAATATTCATTTTAGCTAACTTTTAGTTAGTTATTAATTAAGGTAAAAAAAAGTAAAAAACACCTGCTCTTTGATCATGATTCATATTATATTACCAATACTACTTTTACATTACTTTTTATTGTATTGTATTATAGTTATTTTTCTGCTGTTAATAGCCATCTCTAACAACTTAGTATTTCTTTACTTTTATATTAACCATCTCTTTAATATTTCGTATATCATTCCTAAAAATTTTTAATCATATTTT
>NC_029787.2:122319065-122320201 GCF_000816755.2 Arachis ipaensis
TTTAACAAGCACATCGATATCATTGTCAATACTCAATAATATGTGTAACACTATACCCCAAAAAATGGTGGGCAAGAGTTCATCATCTTTTAATAAGAATTTTAAACAGATCATAACATAGCATCTCTAAAGCATTATGTACTAGAATATCAAACTTAGCTATCTACAAGCAAATAAAAGGAAGGAAAAGTTTAGGGGGCAACAACTTTTGTGTTTTGTGGCCAGTACTTAACCATCAAAAGAAAAGTGAGTGATCTCTCACCCATTGGATGTAATCTAGCTCACACCATTAAAAAGACTATTGATGGCCAATTGATGGTTACAAAACACAAAAGTTGCTGACCCCTAGCACTCTTCTAAAAGGAATAAGTGAATGACAACTGAAGAAGCAACAGAATAGGAGAGAAAAAAAAACTGAAGAAGAAAACAAGAAAATTCTAACAAAAAATAATGCACATACATACAGGAAAAAATTAATAGACAAAAGTTTGAAATACCCTAATCTTAATAACTCCTTAAAGAGGAAAAAAGTAGAATGAAATTAGGGAGAATTGCATGCATGACAAAGCTGAAAATCCTCTTCAGGCACGTGTTACTATTTACTGCTTATAAACTTTCTTTCGACAACTAGAGCTAGCGAGAGCAAATAGACAATTTTTCTCTTTCAAGGAGTACAATTTCGAGACAACCTAGTATAAGGTTTTGTCTTCTTCTTCTCTCTTTTTTTTTTTTAAACAAAAAAATGGAAAATTGGTTGACCATGTTCACGATAAATAATATTGAGGTAAGAGTATTCTCTTATCAGATTAAATCTTTAAATACTAAACTCTCTCAATATATATACACCCAGATATAGATTATTGATAATTGACCACTGAATGTTTTTTAATCCCAACTACCTAGCTACTAATTTTGTTATTAGGCCTAATCGTGCTTTTGAGATGAGCTCTGATTATTTTCGTAGTAGTACAGTATCGTCATTGATTTCTCAAACCTATTATATTCAGTGGCGAAAATTCAGAGAGATTTCTAAGTGTTCCCTTATGTACAATCTTTAAATTGGGGGATACAAAACCAGAGAAATGTTAGAGCCAATAAATTTTATCAATTTTTAATTAATATTTTGAACTAATATC
>NC_029787.2:122320321-122340013 GCF_000816755.2 Arachis ipaensis
TTATATTATCATATTAGAATTAAAATTAAAATTTTAATATTTAATATTTAAAATTGAGTAAATATTAATAAAAAATAATAAATTTTATTAGAGATATAGCTAGTAATATTCAAACAAGTAATTAAAAGGCAATAATTTGACGTCCATCATAACAAAGTGATATGATGAGGGGATTCTTTGCATTGGCACATGCAGTATGGTCTATGGCATGCATCTACCATTCAGAATCCACCATACGCAGGCATGTCACATGGTCGGGAACTGATTTCCTTTCTTGTTCAACATATTCAATTAATGTCCAAATATATATATATATATTCAATTATTTTCGTTGTAGACATATCATATCTCAGTTCAGTTTCTTTCGTTTTCTAGTTTTGGGTCCAGTTCATCCAATTACTCACACTGCACATACATCTGTCCTTGTACAGTCAAAAGCAATCTTATCTTGTACAACATATAACGTGCGTGAATGATTTTAATAGGATTAGTTTGTACATGGTCATGGCATAATCTTATTATTAGATATGAAATTACTAATTACTAATTTAGTAATTTTTTTTTGTTATATACGGTATCTTCAATCCGACAGGTTAAAGATTATTAATTCGTCGCGGATCTGAGTTCTATTTAACGGTTTGTCGCTGGCCAATAAATTACTATTTACACAAAGCAAAATTTAAATTCTCAACACTTGTTTAAAAATAACAGAACTTAACACTTAGCTTGTTTAAAGATAACAGAGCTTACGACTCGATTAATCCGATCAATCCAAGTGGATTATAATTTAGTAATTTGCTATCGTCTCCGTAGGCAATTTTTTGCTGAAATATAGGGGGTGCCAAAGCCCAAAGAGAATAAAACAGGAGCAATCATTTGAATTTCAACCTCATAGACCACCATGTCTTCTGAATATTGGGCTTACCTTACAGAAACTATTTCCCATGTATGTTTGTGTCATGTATTAATATTATTCTTTATACCAAAAAAAAATCTATTTTATGTTCCACACGTATTATTGAGGATATAAGAAAGAAAAACAGTTAAATATTTTTAAAAGGATTAATCATCAAAAACACTTGCTTCTGGAATATTTCATCGTTCACAAAAATAACCTGTACTTTTGTCAATAACAAAAAAACTTTTGATAATATTAAAAACGTGCAAAAAATATTCATTCGTAAGAGAAAAGACGAGTTCTATTAACAGACGAATTCTATTAAAAAGACAACGAGAAATCTTAACAATATGAATAATAAGCTGGATGTTTAGCCCAATACATATAAAAAACAAAAAACACTCCACAAATTACTTAAATCAAAAAGTCTATTCAATTATTTCAAAAAAAATAACTATTCCAAATCCTAATTTATCAAAACATTTCACTCCAACGTTCTCTTCTTTTTCAACCGGCTGTCACCCCATTTTCATCAATAATTATCCCACTTCACCGTCGCTGATTGGCTTGCCACATGTCACTTCTGGCGTCGCTCACCCATAGCGAAAATAACCATCCACTTAGGGATAAAAATAATCATCTACATATCTAATGAATTGAACATCTAACATATTTTATTATATATAACTAACCAAATTCAATCAAAATAATCATCCACGTAACAATTAAAATAACCATCCGCATACCTATTAAAATGTTCATCCTAAACTGGCTATTGAAATAGTTTCACTGAAAGGTTATGTTGAAAACGAAGCAACGACTATAGTTGATGAAGTGATAATGGAATTAAATTAATGAATAAATGGTATATATGTGGTAAGATCTAATAATCAATATAGGAAGTACGTAGTTGAATAATTCTATTGTTGGAATTTGTGGTGAAATATAGTTTTGAAAGATTAGGCATGACAAAAGCGGCACTGTTGTGAAGCATAGGGATCAAATCATGAAAGAAGCTAACCATGCTTGGATCCAAAGAAGAAGAAGAGCATGGTGGTATCATCAGTGAGAAGAAGCTCGAAGGAATGGGAGAAAGCGAAGCCGGTTCGGAAGAGAAACACGAAAACAGCGGCAACAGCGTTAGGCTGAGCGTTGGAGGGCGAGGCGCGTCGGGCTGACCGGCGGAGGTGAGGGCAGTGTCGGTGGGAGGATGCGGCGGCGTCGATATGGCTGGCGAGGAATTCAGTGACGCGAGGTGAGGACCAGAGAAGATGACGGCGTGAGGGCAGTGTCGGTGGGAGGATGCGGCGGCGTCGATATGGCTGGCGAGGAATTCAGTGACGCGAGGTGAGGACCAGAGAAGATGACGGTAAATTTTAGACGTATATTGGAGGTTACGGTAAAATTAAAAATAATCGTACGTAGTGTGAATGAGTTTAAATACTAATCCTAATTTTTCAAATTTTAAAATTTGAAATTAAATAATTAATTAATGATCTAATTTTTAATTATAATTTTACTTTTTTTTAATTCATTGTACACATTGTACACAATTAGTATTGGTTCCCAATACTTTCTCTTAACAGAATTGGCTGAGGTGGTAAAATATAACTCAATTATAAACTCTTGTCCTAATTGAATCTCAATTAAAATACCCTAATTTCCAAATCACTCCTCTTTTGGCCTCTATCCTTTTACCATCGCGGTGCCATAACTATCGCTACTATTGCCAGAGTTTCGTCTTCTTCTCTTCTTAGTGTTATTGTCATCTTCTCTCCTCCACACAACGCTATTGTCTTCATCTTCTCCTTTTGTCAATGCTACTGTCCTTTGTATCTCTTTTTCGCAACATAGAGACTCCCATTGCTAGAGCTATCAAAAATCAGAAACTACAACGCCTCAACAACCACAACACATAAATTAGCAACTACCACAATATAGCAACCATCAACATAAAATGGAAAACACAACAAGAATCAAAGAGGAGAGGACTACACCTACTAAAACTGGAACAAGAGCACAACGGTTTTGGAATGCGACGGTCGAAAGAATAAAAAAACCATAAACGCCATAACTGTGGAAGCCAAGTGCAACAGCAGTAAAAAGATGAGATGATGGGAAGGTGACGATGATGCAGAGATCAACGAACTGGGTAAAGTCATAGCTTCAGGTCCAGAAAGAGGAAAAATGACGGAACAGACAACTGGAAGAAGGAAAAACTAGAGAAAGTGGAGAAGACGACTAGCTAAAAGAAGATGGCAATAGTGGCAGTTAGGGGTGTTCGTGGTGCGGTTTAGTTCTTTTTTTTTTGATAAAAAGTCATCCGATCCATTCGTTTAATTAAACTGCGGCTCAATTTTTTTTATCGAAACCATCCGAACTAAACCAAATGAATTGAAATCGGTTTAGTTTTGGTTCAATTTTTCAATTAATAAAAAAAACCGTGTCCTACTTATTTACAAATGAAACCATAATCAACCGAAAAAAAGTGCTAACTGAATAGATTCAAACTGAATTAAAAAACGAGGAATGATAAGGGGGCAATAGATTTTGTGATTTATAGCCATCAATTAGCAATTATTTGTAATTTTAATGGTGTGAGATTACTCACTTTTCTTTTGATGGTTAAGTGCTGGCCAAATTTTAATAAAAGTACTGGTCCCCTAGCTAGACTTTCTCTAAAGGAATAATCAAGCAAAAAACAAACAAGAAGAGACTAAATAGATTCAAACTGAATCATTGAATTAGAAATAACAAATAAAATAAAAAAACAAATTAGAATAGAACAAATTCAACAAAATCAGAATCAATAGAATTAAAAGTGTTAGTTGATTTCAGCTGCTACATTTCGATTCTTCCACCTTTCACTTCCTTCCCTAAATGTACTGGCTGATTCCACTGAAAAAATAATTTTATCTAAAACAGTAAAATTATATAGAATCATAAAAATCTTCAAAACTCAGAATGATAACATCAAACTTACAAACAAAACATCAAAAATTAGTATCATACAAACAAAAATTCAAAACAGAATTAAAAAAATAAAAACACTAATAAACAGAACAAAAAATAAACAAAACAAATATCAAACCCTAAATCATCACTACAATTTCCAAAAAAAAAAAAACATAAACCATCAATGAAGAAATAAAAGAGCAATAATCATTAATCAACAACAAATACTCAATAGGTTTAACAATAATTAATAACAAGATAGGTTGAACAGAAATTGAATAAAAAATTGAACCAACCTGACTCGGAGCCTCCATTATTGAGGAGTTCATGATGCAGACAGAGAGTGGCTGATTTGAGTGTAGGATAACAGAGTCTGGTGCGTGCTATATTGTCAGTGCTGTGCGTTGAGCACAACAGAGAGAGGAGGTGTGTGCTGCTGCTGCTGTGGAGCTGTCAAAGACGAGGGAGAGAGAGAAGCATTACGAGCCTACGAAGAAGGAAAAGAAAGAGGAAAGGGTCGCACCGCTGCGATGGTATTTCCTAGCTGCATTGATGGTGGAGAAGAAGAAGGAGATTCAATGGCATAGAAGGAGGAGATTCGGCGATAGAGAGAGGCTCAAGGGAGTTAAGGTTGCTGAAATGGCTGCAACTACTTAGGTCATGTGGATTGTGGAGGGGGATGGTTTTATATTAGGGTTTTTAAGAATATTGGTTCGGTTGGGTTAAATTTTTTTCTGTTAGAACTGAAAATCGAATCGAACCACAAAAAAATGAAAAAAAAAATTTCGATTTTTAATTTGTTCGGTTATCAATTAATTTTTTTTGTTCGATTAGTCGGTTTTGTTTGAATTTGATCAATTTGAAATACCTCTAGTGGCAGTAGAACCAATAGAGTAGAGAATTTGAGAAATTAAAGTTTTAAATTAGAAAATTGAGAATTAAAATTTATTTTAACAGAATATTCATAAAATGGATGCTACATTAACATTTTGTTAATTTGGCATGTTTTTAATATTATTAAAATATTTTTATCGTTAACAAAAATGAAAAAATATTTTGGAGACATTTTTTTTAGTTAATCCTTTTCAGAACTTATATTTAATTGTATTTTATATATCTATTACTTGTATAATAGGCGTGACTCATTAAGCCAGGTGTCGCTCTTATGTTAATTTGGAATAAAATAATGAAGAAGTAGTAACCTAAAGGTAAAGCTTATTCTTTCTGTCTCTGCGCTGTTCCTTCTCTCTCGCTTCTAAGTTTCTCACTATCTCTCTCTCTCTCTCTCCTCCTTCCTTCATCGTGTCAGTGTCTCAATCTCTCTATGAATCTCCTTCTTCCTAGTAAAAGCCAACAGAACCGTCTGCTTTAAAACCATCACCGACGAATGATCTGTGGATTACATCCGTCTCTCGGTTATCTGCTCTCTCTTTCTGGGGATTGCTACTCAGATTCTCTCCCGCTCTTAATCCCAAACCCTACCTATTCACCTCCGTTTTGCATCTTCAAGTTTGTACGTCTCTTTAATCTTCGCCAATTTCTCCCGTCATTGTTCCGAAATCACCAATCCCTACGACCACCACCTAAAACACTAACCCTAGCAGATGGAATTCGTTGTCTGAAAGCACAGAGGAGGAGGACGTGGTGGAGGCAGCAGACCTCTCCGAAATCCTCAACCCACAGAGACACAACAGGCGAGATGGACTATAATGGGGCGGAGGACGGCTCGAGACTTCTCCTTCTGAGGCAGTGACTCTCCTTCCCAAACGCAGCAGCGTCAGAATGATCACACCAAGAGGGCGATGAGGAGTCAAAAAGGCGAGATGGAGTATAACGGGGTGGAGGAGGGCTCGACGGGAACAGAGTTCTTCCTCTGATGCGGTGAGTGTGACCTTTGGCCTATGTGTTCTCTCTCTCTGTGGCCGACTTTCTCTTAAGGGTTTTTTGAGTTGGTTCACCTCTCTTTCTTCTCTGATTCTCCATTCCATTCCCCCTTTTCCATTCTCACTCTGAGGCACACAACACATCCAAACCCCAAACTCAACCCGCAAAATTCTAGGGTTTGTGTTTGCGGTACCATAATGTCTCAGAACGGGAAGCTCATGCCCAATCTCGACCAGCACAGCACCAAGCTCCTCAACCTCACTGTTCTTCAGTGCATCGACCCCTTCGTCGAGGAAATCCTCATCACCACTGCACACGTCACCTTCTACGAGTTCAACATCGACCTCTTCCAATGGGTTCGTTCCGTTATAATCTCCTTCCTTTCATCAATTCCATTCTCTATCTCTCTCTCTCTCTCTAACGCTTTCTCTCTCTTCTTTCTGCGATTACCGTTTGCAGAGCCGTAAGGACGTCGAGGGATCCCTCTTTGTTGTCAAAAGGTCTACTTTTTGTTCCTTTTCCTTCATCATATCACAACAATTCATGAATTCCACGATCCGATTGCTTTTTGTTTGATTTTTTCAGGAACACGCAACCGCGATTTCAGTTTATTGTGACGAACCGTCGCAATACTGGTTAGTTAGTCTTTCTGCTTTTGTTTTTTTGTCGTCAACAAATTTTTTTTAATTATTTTATTGAAAGAACTCCGCCTTTCTTTTCCCTTTTTGAGGCAATCGGGCATGGTTTGGTGCGATAGTTGTTGGAAATTTAGTATTGCGAGTATCATTTCTCATTTTCTCATTTTGGGTTCTTGTCGGTAACGTAATTAAGGTTTTTTTTTTCATATGCTTCCTGGTCCGAGGTAGAGCACGATTTTAGTTATTAGTTGTGATCTTGCCCCTAATATTGTAGGATTTGGGCTTAGGTATTGGCTATTGGAATTCCACCATAGTTGTTATGTTGCACTCAATATTGTGAGTACAGTGAAATTAGTAATTATGCAAGCTATAAATATAAGCGTTGTAGACATTATTTTGTGGGTGAGGTATATACTTTGCTGCTACTGTACATGGTGGTTGAGAACTTTGAAATATCCCTATATTTAACCCTAGTCTGTTTGCATAAGCAAAAAATTTGGTGGATAATCTTTTGGGGGATTTCGAGTATGAAGTTCAGGTTCCTTATGTATAGAAATGCTGCTCAAGAAGTGAATGGCATCTGGTTCTATAATGCACATGAATGTGAAGAGGTTGCAAATATTTTTAACAGGTAATGAAACATGAAAATGCCGAGTTACACATAGATAGTTTGCAATTTTTTTAATTATTATAATCGATATTGTGACTTATGCCTTAGTCTTACAGCAAAATTTTTCTCCAATTTGTATTATTTTCATGCAATTGTGTTATTCACCTAAAATTGGCTGGTTTTCAGGATCCTTAATGCATATGCTAAGCTGCCTCCAAAGTCAAAGGTGTCTTTTACAAAGAGGTAATAATACTACTATGTTTCTATCTGGTGCCACTACCTTATCCTGTTCCCAGTATTAATAGTAGCACTTAGAAGTGCAACTTCTTACAACTTTGTATAAATTACCAACTGAGAAGCTGCTGACAGCTGTCTCTTACTAACTACAAATAACAGACCAGGTTAACTTACTCTGACAGTTAACTTCTAAAACAAAACACATAAACTAAGATGGAGAGACCCTATGTACTATTGGTTTACATTTTTTATTTTATCTTGGGTGAGCTTAACTTGCATGCAAGGTCTAATGACTAGGCCATGTTATGACATGGTTATCTTAATTTTTTTGGTTGGGAGAGGTGATAAGATCATTTGTCTGTTTGACTCCATTCTTTAATCAATTGTTTTCAACATGTATAAATTTGAGATGTTAATTTAAGATGTTAATAGTTTTAAAATTATCCACGTGTAGGTTTTCTCATTTTTGGATCCTCCCAATCTATGCAAAGCTGCGCCAGTGTTTGTACGCAGTGGAGCCCCCGATGAGCATAATCACGGGTACTCCATTTAGATTTCTTGCATGATTTTATAAGAAAGGACAAAATGTGTTTTTGGCATGTTTTAAAATCTGGATTTAAATTTTGACATAACTTCTCTGGAACTTATATTTTCAATAGATTATTGACAGAGATTTAGTAGTTCTTATTTATTTGGAGACTATCTCGTGTATAATTGACTTTAGCCTTGGTTTTCTTAAGGATTTTTTTCTTAAAAATAAAAATATATTGCTGCTTGGGTTATAAAAAAGCAAGTTTATTTTTTTAAAATTCTGAACTCATTTGATGAGATATTTTGGATTAATTTTACTATTTTCTCATCTGTGAGGTGTTAAATTTTAGATTAACTTTAATTGTTTATGTGATGTCTTCAGATTTGTATTGTTATCATAACCTAAGAAAAAAATAAACTAATGTCATGATAAATCTGTATCATTATCTTTTGATATATGGTTATGCTTATTGATCTGTTGTGTTTTCTTAGGATTTTATTTGATGTGTTTTGAGTAAATACACATGAACTAACTGTTTTTTATTTTTTTCCCCTTTTATATTGGGGTCTGATCAAGCTGGTCCCAAAGTGCCTCTCTTGCTCTCGCTCTGTAACAAGGTACTCTTTATCCTGTAATTTGGACCCACGTTGTGTGGAAAAAAAATAATGGTATCACATGATAAATTCTTTATCCTGAAGCTGAAGGTTATCATCGTGTTTTCTAGGATTTATTTGATTGTCTTTCAAGCAAATATTAAATTAGTATTATTTTTTATTGTGATCTGTGTTGGGTTTTTCTCTCCTTTGTGAGGCCCAAGCCCAACATTTTGAGGGTGTCTCTTGCACCCATTGTGCCACAACCCTAGTTCAGATTTTTGGGGTCATTGAGAGTGAGTGAGAGTAGCCACCAAGTGAGAGAGAAGGGGAAAAACAAAATTCCCGTTTTTGCCCAAAGCAGTAAATTTCAAATATCAGTTTCTCAGTTGTTCACCGTTGGATCGGCTTGAAATTTAAACTGCATGTTCTTATCATCTTGTTCTTCATTCTGGTCGGTGGAGATGTTGATTGGAGATTTGCAGTGAGAGAAATTGGCTTCGCAAGAGAGAAATTAGGTTTCCCGTTTTTACACAGAGCAGCAATTTTGGAACGGCAGTTTCTCATTCTTTCACCGTTGGATCGACGTGAAATTTGAACTGTAGATTCTTCACATCTTGTTCTTCATTCTGGACGGTGGAGATTTTAATTGGAGGTCTACAGAGGGAGAAATTGGCTTCGACAGCAGCTCTGTTTTTTGGGTATATTTCATCTTCTTGCTTTTCATTTGTGAGCTTTGGTGCTTTGATGTTTTGGCTGGTTATATGCACATTTTTGTGCTTTGTTTGAGACTCTCTTGTACCTCATTTGATTATAGTGGAGCTATTTCATTGGTCTGGACGACTCGTGGTTTTTACCTCTTACCTTGAGGGGGTTTTCCACGTTAAAATCTCGGTGTGTTCTTATTATTGCTTTACTTGCTATATTTGCTTGTTATAGTTGCTGCCATATTGTGTTGTGAGTGCTTCCATATTGTTTTTGTGTTGGACATTTGTGTCGTTTCCGCTGCTAGGCTCTTTCAATCTGTTGGTATATAAAGGTGTTTAAAAGATCAATTGAGGATCCTTGCTGCATTATGATATGAGATTGCAGCACAGTTCTTCTAGACAAGGAAATGGGCTCAGAAAGTTTGCAACTTAAGTTAAATAATTTCTCTTTCTGTTTTTTTTTTTTTTTATAGAAATTATGTTTAATTTGTTCCTTTTGAGGTTTTAATTTGTTATTTGAGATAATGCATATTTTAATATACATATTTATTATTTCTAAAATGTAATTAGTCTGAGCAAAACATGAACCCAACTTACTTAATTAAGAGGCCTACTTAAAGTAAAAATATAATATGGGAGCTCACAAACTAGATACCTCATGTATCCATCCGAGGAACCATTTTTGGCAAACTAGACCCTTTTAAGTGTGGTTCAACTCTTTCGTACCTCTTTTTTTATTTTCCAATCATATCTTTTGAAGTCATTTTAATCATAGATAAAGCTGGTATGGAATTTTGCATCATATTTGCCCTTTTATATTTGAAATTGATTAGGTCAAGAATCTAATTTCCTTTAACTTATGCTAATCATATCCTAAGAAAAATATGACAACACAGTTAAAGAATGCACAAAAGCATTATATCTGAATCCAGTGTACATTAAAGCTTTAGTAAGAAGAGGAGAAGCTCATGAAAAGCTTGAACATTTTGAAGAAACCATTGCTGGTAAGTTCAGATCTTATATTAGGGGTTATTTTACTTTAAGCAGGACTTGAACTTTATTCTCTTTTGCACAGTAAGGGAGTAAGTGTAGTTCTCAAACTGGAAAGGTGCCACTGTTATGTGGTATTTGCCAACCTAAGAAAAGTCAGTATGAGTATCATTATGCATTCCTTATTTTTTGGATCTTAATGAAGAAGTACATGTTCTGCATACTGGTGCCATTCAGGTTTTTTTTTTTTCCTTTTCGCATCATTGAGTTCATTCATACCATAATTTTTTTACTACACTAATTTTAGTTATTTTTTCAAATATCAATTGACAGATATGAAAAAGATCTTAGAAATTGATCCTTCAAATGATCAATCTAGGAAAGCAATCAAACGAGTTGAGCCGCTTGCTGCAGAAAAGCGGGAAATGATGAAGAGATGATTATCAAGTTTCTGTTATAATCTTTATCTTGGATTTCAATTATAGTTGCTATTGTATTATGTACTTTGTGTAGAATAGTGCATGGGCATTATTTCCTTACATGACCTTGATCCTTCATGCATACATTTATAATTTGTCACCCAAATATGATGCTCTTTTCTTTATTTCTTCTTGCTGCTGCAAAATTACCATGAATGACGAAAAAACATCCTGTCTTGATTTCTGTATATTTATTGGCACATTTATCTAGCTTTTTCGTCCATCCGTAAGATTTATTTGCAATCTTGTGGTTGAAATTGGCTAAGTCTATATGTTTGTTTAGTCAGATGAAACCCTTTTTGAAATAAATTATTTTATCAAAGGAATTTATGGATACCTTATTGTGATATTTCTAAGCATGGGTTACCTAGGTGATAGAAAGATATACTATTATTTTATCAAAGGAATTTATTTGCAATTTCTTCCTTCATTCTTTCGAAATCACCAATTCCTTGGGATGGATGCTGTTGGTGTAAATTCTTCTTTTGTATGCCTTCTGAAACTCCTTCATTTCTTATCTTTGGTTTGCCTTAGTCACTAAACAAAAAGATGAAGAATATTTTGGAATTCAAAACTTAGTCCATGAAATTTCACTAAACAGTGAATTTCAATTTTGAATTAACAAAGGCTATAAGTTTACTTTAGTTGTTTCAATCTGAAATTTCTGGTATTATACTATCGGATAAATATTGAATTATTGAATGTTGTTTTGTTGTCGTTATTTTCCTAATAGTTTTTCATCTATTTACAATTCAATAATTGAAAATGCTATGTAAATTGAGCCGGTTCACATTATCTCCTTAAGTTTCTCTCATTTATGTGAGAAATATTTTATCCCACTTTATAGAGACGAATCTCAGGTTCTAGATTTGTTGAGTTGTATTTTGAAAAGTTGTTTAGAAGTTTTGTTACTATTCTTTGTTTTGTTCTCTGTCTTTTTTTCTATTTTTTATGTTTTTATTTGCTTTATTTTTTATTTTGGAGATACTCATCAAATTTTATTTTAGTTTCATTTGTGATATTAAATCACTTCTGGTATGTATTTTAGTTTCACTTTAATAAAAGACCAGAAATTTATTTTAGTTTCACAACCAAATTGAGTGTCAAATTCACATTTGTGCCTTTTTTTTTCTCGGTTGAAAGTCAAAATTACCTGGGCATTATTTATGTACAAGTGTACACCAATTGATTTTTATTGGTAAGCTATTTAAAATAATTTTTTTATTTTGTATCCCTTCATCTTGAATTATCAAGGATCTGTTTGCTAGGGAAAACGAGCTGCTTGATGAAGTTAATAGATATTTCTCTTTGCGTATGTTTACTTAAAATAGGTTTTTATTTTCTGTTTAGCTATCGAGCTTATGTTGATATTTTTTCTGAGAAGTTTGAGTCTTTGATTCTATTCTCTTATTTTTTTAAAAATAAAATTAGTAAAAAATATATTCTTATTTGTTACTCTCTTTTGTTTATACGTTCATTCATTGATTGTATATCTTTTTTTTCTTTTGAGAACAATTTTTGAACTTTATTGATGGCCACTTTATTTTTTGGTATTTCATTACATAGATAATTATCTTGTGTGTATCTTCATTAGGAATATGATATATTTTCCATTGAAAATATAATTATATAGGAAGCCTAATCAAATAATGATGTCTATATTAAAAGGTGTCCTCCTCTAAGTCTACCACTCCTAAATCTATGCATATATAGGTTTTCTTTTTATTTGTAGTTCTCGCTTTTCTGTAGGTGTTACCTCATGTTGTCTTTGTTATCTCTCTCTTCTCTCTCATCCTCTTCTCATCCCATCCTCTCTTCTCCTATTAACTTACAATTTATATAGAAGATAACTTAGGGTTAATATAACTTACCATTTATACACCTTATTTGTGTATCAATTGTTGTTAGCTTAGGTCCTATATATAGGATTATTTAGTGGGGCCCGCAAATATCTTTTGATTGATATCTAAGATCAATCAACATCAATATCTTTCAAATGTCTATTTTGCTTCTTTTTTTTCCTCCCAAAATAAGGGTTCTATGGATTTCAAAATTCAAATTACTCAATTGATTTGTGTTTATAAATAAAGGCAGAACCCATTGATCATGGCAGATTTTTCTCACATTCATATTGTTGTTGTATGTGTTTCTTAGTTGCTGTTTGATTGACTGAAATCTGTTTTCTCTTTCATCCCTTTAATTGCATTTCAATATGACAAATGTCATGGATATGGTTAATAAGATTAATCTTGAGAAGGAAGCATGGAACCTCAAAGTTAGGGTGATTAGGCTTTGGACTGTTCCTACTTTCACTGGTCAGCTTCTCCCAAATTCCATGGAGATGATTTTGGTTGATGAATCTGTGAGTTATAGTGGTCTAAATCTATTAAAATTTTATGGCTGTTTGTTTTTTGTATTTAGATGTGTTTCTCCTTGCCTTTTTTATATTGAGGTCTGAAATTTTGTTTCATTTAAATTTGTTTTTCTCTGTATTCGACTTATCATTTATCATAATTTATGTTGATTGGTAGGGGTGCAAGATACAAGCTACTGTTCAGAAGACTATGATTTACAGGTTCAAACAACTTCTCTCTGAGGGTCGAGTATATGTAATGAAGCTCTTCTCTGTTGTGCCAAACCAAGGATCTTATAGGGCCACTAGGCATCAGTTTAAGTTGATTTTCAAATTCAAGACCACTGTCAGGGATGCTATCTGCGATTTTATTCCAAAATCTGCTCTTACAATCTCTCCATTCACTGAACTTTTGGAAACCAAAGAGGATTCTGATTTCTTAGTTGGTATGTTGTGCTATTTGCTCGTACTTTTTTTGTCTGGAATGATTGCAGTCTTGTTTCTTTGTGATTTGTAGAATGTTGTTTTGTTGTCATTATTTTCTAATAGTTTTTTTAATATTTATTTCAGATGTTGTGGGTCTGTTGGTCTCTGTGTTGGAAGAGAAAGAATATGATAAAGATGGAAAGAAGATGAAGATGGCTGTGATGAAACTTGCTGAAAATGAGTTAGCGTTCTTTAATTTCTACCTCTTCCTCTTATTGGAATTCTTTTTTATTTTCGGTGTGTTTGTATAGTCAAATTTCTAATAGTGTAGGTAATTTTGTTGGTTGTTTTCAATCACAGGATTCGGTGTGTCTTATTTGGTGAATATGTTGATGAACTTAATCGATTTCTGTTTTCTAGGTATGCTGAACAGCCAGTTGTGGTTTTACAATTTGCCAAAGTTAAGGTTTTTAGAGGTTTGTATCATGTAAATTTCATTTCAGGTGTGTCAGTTATCCAAGTTCACTTGGTTTTACCACTATATTCCTGTAACCAATGTATCTATTTTTTTCAGGTAGAGTTGGACTTTAGAATGTTATGTTTACATCAAAACTTGGATTTAATCTTGACATCCCAGAGGTGGAAGCTTTTCGGAAAAGGTATATTTGTACATGTAGTTTCTGTTGTATTTTTTGTTGTTGTTGCTGTCATTGTTTACTTATTTAAGTTGGTGCTGTATTTGTTAACAGTTCTATTCCACATGGAGTTAGTGCATCCCAACCCATTGGCATTGTTGGATCTGGAAAAAATATTGGAATAGAAGAAGACTTTATGAAGCTCACACCTAGGTATACTGTGAAGTCGCTTGATGATAACAACCGGGTTGGAACCACTTTAATTTTTTTTATCATCTTTACTCTTGATAATTTGTGTTAAATTTTCTTTTTCTATTCGTTAGTAAATACTGCTTTGTTTTGGAACGATATTAATCCTTTTGTCCTCCTTTGTACTTGAAAATACTATGCTGTTAGTATTTATTTTAGTTTTTCAGTTTTAGTTTGTATTACAACTATCTTTGGTTATAATGTCTTAATATTTATAGACCTAGTCTTATATTTTTAGGCTGGAACTTTTGTTGTACTAACGAAGATAGCTGAAATAGTCGAGGATGGTCCTTGATGGTACTCTGCTTGTGTATGTGGCAGAAGTGTTCAAGCAGAATTTGGGATTTATTTTTGTCAATTTTGCAACATCCATGTTACAAATGTGACTCCTAGGTATAAATATTTTACAATGCTTCCTTTGTGCTTTGTTAAATAGTGAATTATTTCTACGTAGTTGTTAACTTTAGGCCAGTATTTATGTGCATCTTAAAAAATTCAGGTTTAGAGTGAATGTGTTGGTTGAGGATTCCAGTGGTGTTTCTATTTTTGTCCTCTTTGATCGCGAGACAGGTTACCTACTGAATAAGACTTGTGCCCAACTGTTTGAACAATATCTTAAGGATGTTGATGTAAGTCAATTGAATGCTATATTCTTTTTATGTGCTGAGTTTATTGTTAAAGAGTTTTCTTATCCTTCGGTTTCTACCGATTCATTTTTTCTGTTGTATCTGTTTTATATTGTTCGTAGGTTGTGTTTGGCACACAGTCTCCTCCTATATTCCAAGAAATTGTTGGAAAAACTATGCTGTTCAAGGTTCTTAGTAGGCCTATTGGGATGGAGAAATTCAAAGGGACCTATCCAGTGAAGCGTGTTTGTGATTATGCTGCAATAGTTGGAATGTTTGAGCTCTCTGGTTCAGATTTGAGTCTTGAAAAGGTATAAAACGAAATTCGCACCTATTGTTTCATTTTAATAAATTCTTTCTTAAATTTTTTATTTTTTGGTTGTTCCACCTTTATTCATGTCTTATATTAGATGTGCTATGTATTATCCAAGGTTGGGTTTGTACCAAAAGGAGATGGATCATTTAGGAAACCCTCTAAGGTTACCAAATCACCAAATTTGAGATTGACTCCTTCCAGCTGCTCTGAACTCTTTGCTGGTTCGCCTCAATGTACCCAACAGGAATCAAGTGTTGTTGACTTGGGAGCTGATGAAGATGCTAAGGTTCCATCCTTGTAGTTTCTTCTATTATTTTTTCTGTATTACTTTTCACCCTTTTTTGAGTTGTGTTTAAATTGAACCTAATATGTTGTGTCATTTAATAGTATCCTCTCCTCAAGAGAAAGTCTGCTGATGCTGTGGTGGATAAGTTAAATGAAGTGGATAGTTCTGAAAATTCATGTGATGAAGTTGATGAAAGTGAAGAAGTGAGTAGTGTTGCCAATTTTTTTTTTGACAAGGCGCTTAATTTTATGATCAAGTTCCTTTGACTGGAACTTATTATATCCCTCTAATTAGGTTTATATTTTCATGCAACTGTTTACACTAGGAGTATGTGGTTGGCCTTAATCGAGGCTCTCTTGATGTTGAGAAAGATGTGAAGCCTTCGTTGAAGAGGTTGAGAAGATCCTTGAGGCTACAATTTGATGAAGCTAATGAATCTCGTGGCTCGGGGAATAATGGCTACTCTGGACATGGGGTTAATTGAGGTGGCTACCCATAGCAGTTAACTAGAGCTACTGATTAGGACTAATCTAGGGCATTAGGTATTTTAGTTGTGTCCATGTAATAGCATTTGATGCATTGGATTGTAGTGGATGAGAATATGTGTATGTTTTCATGTTTTATATAAGTTGTTTGGATTGTTTTTTGGGCATCTTTCTTATGTAATAGATTAAGTGCTAGGATGTGGACACAGTATCTTTAGCCACTAGGCAAATTAGCTATTTAGTCCTTTATGTTTGTACTTATTTTTTTGAAATTCAATAAAATGCAGTAGCTCTTTAATGATGGAGTACACTGATTTCAAAGTGCTGTTTGTGGTGGTTACTGAAATTGATGAAGTTGGTTGTATTAGGAGAATTACTTGCATTTGAGATCTTAGGTCAATAAATTAGCGACTTGCGTATGTGTATGAAATTTTTTTTAAACTTGATATTATTTGTTTATCTTATAACTAATAACTAATATGAATTTTTTGTGTTATTATTATGTCTTACTGATAACATTTTTTATTTATTAGGAAACCAGATATTTCTTTTAGGTTCAAGTATGAAATTAAAGCAATTTTTACTCTTTCGATTACTGATGATTTTTTTCAATTTGGACTCTTATTTATTTCAATGTTAGAAGATTTAATTTTATGCATTTGAATAATAATATACTTTTGTTGTAATACGTGGAAAAACCTATAAAATCCTATACGGTTCAATTTTTTCCCTTCCTTAAATTTTAATGCGATGAAAGAATTTTTTTTATATACATAAATTATATCGGTTTTGGTTCTTATTTATGTTTATCTTCTTAATTGTATTGTTTATATTTTTAAGATGTATTTGTTGTTGCATAATTTATGAAGTTGAACAAGATACAATATTTTATGAGACAAGATTTCTATAGCCAATTCTAAGATGTGTTCATCAAAATTAATGTTTTAAAAAGTAACGATACTTATACAAATAATGAAGAGTTAAAAAAAAATATTTATGTATTGAATGATGATAGAATAAATAAATCTGTTACATTTAGTTAAGAATTGAATAAAAAAATACTTTTTATTAACATAAAAAGTGACAATCTAAAAACACTGAAAAAACAAATCCAAAAAAAAAATAGAAATTTTTAACCGTGCGTTACACAGATCTTCTGCTAGTATGACCAGCAAAGATGTGGGGGTGAGAAGAATTTAGTTACTTGTGGATAAGAAAGAAACGTTCTTCTAACCATTACTAGAAGTTGGATTTGGACAGCATTATTAAAGGAAGATCGTGTTGGAAGATATGTTACATAAATTGAATCTTATCGATGATCATATATTCATTGTTATTTCAATCCACCGAAAAAGTAATAGTGGCGGTCTCACTAATCTGAAGAAAAAATCAGCTCAATTACTCGCCAAGCTTATTCAAAGTACAAAACCAATTGCACCATCATTTTGAGATTTGACACCCATTTTTAATTGATAAAATTTGAAGAATTTTTTATAAGAGATTAAGAAGAGAAAGCATTACAAAAAAATTTAATTATCTTTTTTTAACATAAAAAAATATAAGTTAATAATAACAATGTTATTAATATTTACATCACTGAGTAATGTTATATGTATATTAAAATTAGTTATTAAAGTCAGTTATCAGTATAAAATACATGTTGAAATATAAATACATATTAAAAATAAATTAAATTACACATATATTAATACACAAATATATTAATAACTAATTTTAGTGACTGATTTTGGTGTACCAATAACATTTTTGATATATTAATAATGCGGTCACTCGTGTTTGCTTTGTCACTAATATTGCTATGAATAGGTCAGAATCCACATTTGATGAATTTGTCATTCACTAATACACGTCGTTCTTGCTGATAGGTTGTGAAACTCTCCGGCAATATAACTTCAAAAATACTTTTATGGTTTCAATGAATTAGAACTGAAAGAGCAATAGGACTTGAAGTATGATCAGTTGTTTTAATTGGAAGTAAATTCATAAAGGTAAAATTTACTCANNNTCAGAATTTTATTTTTTTATATTTCATATTTTGAAAAGATTAAATAATTTTTCATTGACAATATAATCAAAATGTCTCTTTTATATATATATATATATTGTTAGACAATTATTTAAAAATATTTAAAACCCACATTTCATATAATTAGCTCTGATCTTAATGATATTCACAGTTGAAAAAGCTCATTCAATTAGTATAATCATTATGGAAAAAATTAAAACTAATTTCAAAAGAAAAAAATATTAATGGATAGATAATATTCTTTTAAGTCGATTTTTAAGAAAGAACACTAATCTCATTTAAATTTGATAATTTATCATTATAATGCACATCTAATATAAAATTTTTAAATTAACTATCAAATGTCAAAAATTGAATAAAAAAATATTATGAATCAAATTTAATAATTTAATGAGAGCAAAAAAATATTATTATTATGCCCTATTCAAAAATTTTTAAATTGTAGTGGGGTGTTTGGCCCACTACAATATAAGTAGATCTGTCCCTGTATAATACTATAGAAGAATAATCAAAGAAGTTAAAAAAAAAATGAAAAAGAGACTATGGTGATCAACTTTTTCTTTGTATATATGGTAGGTATTTGGTGAAGAAGTAAATCTCAGGAGTGATCGATAAATATAAACATATAAAATAGATAGTTAATAATATTCAACGATAAATTATATAGTACAAAGAGTGTAGTAATACTTTTTCTTGATCTTAAGATAGAATGATATAAACAGAATTTTTACGGACTTTCAACTTTAAAGAGGCACCAAAAATTTTATTTATTTATTTTATTTTTAAAATTTTTTTTATTGTGTAGTTAAAATTACAAAATATAATTTTTCTAATAATTTTTTATAAATTCCAAAAAAAATTATATCTTGGTTAATTAGCTAGTTAGATTATCATAATTTAAATTAAATTAAGAGTTAATATTAACTGTCAATCTACCATAAATCAAATCATTTTATTCAACAATTATTAGACATGTCATAAAGGGATAATTTATCCTTTATTTTACAGAAAATTGAATAAAATTTACCATAAATAAAATATGTATGTTTTGGTAGTGTGAAAATTCACTCCATTGAATTAAATGAAATTAGAATAGTTTGATCATTTAAAAAAATGTCTAGCAGGATCTTTGTACTTGCATGATAATCTTCACTTGGTAAGCATGAAGCAGAACAAGAAGAGATTGAAGACACATACCACATTCATCGCTAAATAAAGAGGTGAACGTTAAAGGAGTCTGAAATGTTAGGTTGAGGTTTGGTCCAGGCTATAAGACTCTATGCCACCCAAGTTTGATTATGGTGCATGTTTATGGTTGGTAATTTTAGTTGATTTGTTGAATTATGCCATCTTGTCAATGTCTCTCCTACTTTACATATATGATAATAAATTCACATGGAGACACACATTTAACACAACATTTTAATATTTTTCCTGGAGTTCATGCTTAATAAATGATTTTCAATAAAATTAGTGATACCCACTAATTTTACTTTTAAGTATATGTGTTTTTACCTTCAGCTTTCATACATTTTATTCTTCCCAGATCAGATTATTAACTAAACTTAGTAAAAGAATTTATCTAATATGTTATATGTATTCTAAAAGTATATGATAAGTTAATTATTAGTAAAAATTTTAAATATTTTTATTTAATAAATATAAAATAAATATATTGAAAACTTAAATTTTTTATATTTCTAATAAAAATTTCTTATTTTATAATTTTAACATGTGTTTTAACTT
>NC_029787.2:122340078-122351838 GCF_000816755.2 Arachis ipaensis
GTAATAATCAATGAATATTAAATAAGACAAATTTTAAGTCACCAAAAAAAATAAGACAAATTTTAACTAATTTTTTTTAACTAGACATTTTCGATTATTTAAAACATGTTAGCCATTTTCTTTTTTGTTTCATATGGCTTATTCATTTGACGTAGTAACGATTAGTAGAAGACTAGATGTAACTACAGACATTTAAGTTGGTTTGGTGAGATTACCTCAGATACGTCCCTAGACTTTGAGGCCTTGATGAGAGGAATTCGTTATCAATGCAACTTTTTACTAATTATTAAGGTTCAAATAAAAGATCAAACTGCATTTTTTTTTGGTTTCCCACGGTATCCCCAACTTGACAGGACAAGGACTAATCCGTCACGGTACTGAGCTCCATTTAAGGGTTGGCCGCTGGCCAATGAGTTGCTGCATGCACAAGTATAAATTGCACTTTAATTTTGTCTAATTACACTACGGTTATTTCATCATACGTTCGTTGTTGAATTAGTTAGTTTATATGAATAGTTAATATGGTTAAAATTCATCTTTCCGAAACTTTATATATATATAATTTATTTCCGGTACGAAGTATAAATTGCACTAAGAGTGATAAAGGTTGCTTTTTAATTTTTTGGTCAACATATTCTCACAACCAACTGACCTAAGTACAAGTTGCTTGGCTTTTAATTAATGTGTACCGACAAAAATGATGAACTCCAAGCGAACAGAGAAAGAAATTTTTAGAAAATTGAATGCACAATAGAGAAACTCAGTTTGCAAAAGTCCATATTGGAGGATCCTCTATACCATTTAATGGTAAGCAACTCTCTCTGACAGTGACAATATTGTTGTTTATAAAGAATAAAGAAATGAAAAACTAAAAGAGAGTACAAAATGTTGTTAAGGCCCCTTCCATCCTAGCCCTGGCTGCTATCCATTTTAAGTGTTGCCTAACATGCATTATATGTAGTTTTTATACCTATAAAAAAACCTCTCTATATATTGCATAAATCAAAATTCAAACATTTAAACATACAATGCAAGATTTTTGGCTCTTTTGAAATAAAATATACTCTTTGGCTCATCATGTTCGGTTCAATTGTTGCATTATGGCTGGTATACAAAGCAAAAGGTTGAAAAGTTTTGGCTCTATTTTGACCCAAGTGTCTGTATTAGTTACATGTCTACAACACCAGAAAGTGGTTGGGACTGTAGATGAGTAGAAATAAGTTTTTGAGCGAAATTTCCATGCAATATGATAATCCAAATCCTGTGTTGCTTTAATAGTTATTCTAATTAGAAAAGTTATAATTCATGTATACTAATTTATCTAATACTAGACCAATTTAGTACTGTTATTTTATTATTGATTATTTAAACTAATCAATTTTGTTAACAAAATTTTAAGACTATTAATCTAAAATTTGTATAACAAATGCTTACCAACTAATCTTAAATACAATACCACAATCAAAATACCATGTGACAACTCTTACTAAATAGACAGGTAGAGTAGTAACAGAAATGGAATAGCAAAACATTTTAGCTAGTTATTTTTTGTAGAGATCTAGATAAACCAGATATGAAAAGAATACTATGGGAAGATTTTTTCTTTATTTCTCATTAGGAGGACAAGAGTTCAATTGAGTTTGGTATGGCTTGCCCCACAACCCATATTTAAACCTATTCAATTCTTGATCTTAACCCCACCAAACTTTGTCCCCATGTAAATCTTTTTGGTACCCTAAAATATATTGTCATCACATGATGATTGAGTGTGAGCTCATTTTTCATTATTTACAATTGTAATTAACATGCATTGCCTCAGGTCTTATATATTATTTAGTTATTAATTTAATTTTTTTTATATTTTTATATTTAAAAATATTAATAATTAACTAATAACAAAAACGCAATAAATTTTAATGACCTGGTATTTCTCTACAGACAAAGTTAGTTCATTAATCATTATAGATAATTTTAGGTTAATAATTGCATTGAACGACGTAGCACCGAGTTTCATGAAAAATCCAAGGCTTCACACCACTATTTAATACTATACGTCTATGATGGGTACAATCATAATGAGCAAAATTCCACTAATTCACACCACATCTATAAATTGAAATCTGCTTTTTGTCAACCTCTTATTAATCCTATGTCCATGTTGGCAATATAAATACCCAGCACCACACTTTGTCTGTTAGAGAGAGAAAGAAAAAGAGGTAGCTATGGGAAACGCTATGGCGAGGAGTAAAAGAGCTAAGGTGATGAAGATAGACGGAGAGACCTTCAAGCTGAAGACACCGGCTGTAGCCAACGACGTCGTTAAGGACTATCCCGGTCACGTTCTACTTGATTCTGAGTCGGTGAAAAAGTTTGGGCTTCGGGCCAAGCCACTTGAGGCCCACTATGAGCTGAAGCCCAACAAAGTTTACTTCCTTGTTGAGTTACCCAAGCCTCAGCAACAAGCTGAGAAGAAGCCACCACTTCCTCGGAGGGCGCGATCCAGTGGCATCATACGTGGCATGAACGCTCAGGAGAGGCTCGATTTCTTGATGCTCTCTAAACGCTCCGTTTCGGACCTTGCACTCGTTAAGAATTCCCCTCCCGTTATTGGTGGGCCAGGCCCAAATAATGGTGGGCCCATGAGGGTCAAGATGAGGCTCCCTAGGGCCCAATTAGATATGTTGATGGAGGAGAGTGGCGACGGCGGCGAGGTGGCGGAGAAGATCATGAGCTTGTATATAGGGAACAATGCTGCTGCTGGCGGAGGAGGAGGAGAGGCGGCGGAGGCCGAGGGTGGGGTGGCTGGCGGCAATAGAGAGGTCAACTATCATCATCATAAGGCTCGAGGGGTATGTATTTCTTTAATTGTTACTAGCTATTTTGTTAATTATAATATTGTTGATTACTTTCTCGAATCTTTGAAAAGGTTGTTTGATTTTGGTGGACTTGGTGGGCTGTTATGCTTTTTAATAATGATTTTATTTACGCGATTGCTTGATACCGGGATGCAGCGTAGGTATGATCCTTTTCTTCATTTGGACTTTATAGTGTGTTTATACGTGTTATTCAAATGCTAAATTAATATAAATTCGTAACAACGTGGAATATGTCGGGTTGCAGATTAGTTATATTTGCGTTGCATGTGTATTATACTATTATTATACTTGTAGTCTGTAGACTTCCGTTGAGTTTGACCACCTAAAAATGGAAAAAAAAAAAAAAACATGTATAATAAAATAGTTAAGCCAACAATTTAATAATTGTTTTCATGTATCTCATTTAAGATTTGTATTTAATTCTCACATCTCGTCCAGCATCTCCTAAGAGTAATGCTTAACGTTCATACCATCACTATGTATCACGAACCATTTTAGATTTACTCATATAACGATAAAGATATGGGGTAGCAATCAGCCGTAGCTTGCTGATGTTAAGAATGTGGGAAAATTAATTATGTTCGTACTTCTTCACATGTTTGTTAAGTTTTGAAGGATTTATTCTGTCTTTACTTGTTTTGTCTTAAGCTAAAAGAGCAATACATGCATGATGTATCGCCGTTTTCTTAGGTCTGCTGATTCATTATTCATATATGGACCACAAAGGAAAATTAGAAGTGGAAGCCAAAAGTGAGAGCGTATGAAATTAACGTCGGTGCTTCTTTTTCACACTACTATGAGAAAAACATTTTTTTTTTGTCTGAATCGTCTATCAATTTTTTACAAATTGCAACTTGAGAATTTTATTTAATATTTTGAAACGGCTTCTTAAATTTCTTCGTTGCTAAAAATAAATTATTCAAAATATAATTTCGAAAAGGACATGTAACAATATATAAGCACTAAATTAAATATGATGCTTCAGTCGCATCTACTTTTCAATTGTATAAGCTTGAAAATTTTGTAGTCTTCACGTGAAGGTAAATAGTTCATGACAGTAACGTTTAGTAGTTTTATGAAGCATAGACTCTTCCTTTGACCTTTGAGCAAAGTTCCCTGCAAAGAAGGCATATAAACTATGATGGTTCCTCGATCGTTTACTATTTTGTGGTACTTATTCAAACGTAAAACCCGAGTTTACAAGTAAACAGAAGAGCAATCTACATTAACGTTAGTTTAGTTAGCCTAAGATATCATATCTATAGTTTCCTAGTGATTTGTTTCAAATTCCAAGTTAATTAGCTATTTTTTTTTTTAAAGAAAAGAGATCAACACAAAATGGTGGAGAATTAAAAAAAAGTTAATTAGCTAATATGAAAAATGAAATTTTCTTGGGATTATATTAATGTTCTTTATTGAATGGTATGAATTTTCAGAAACGAGTGAGTTTCAGACCAGTGGAACAAGGAGAAATTCGTGTGGAGGCAGCAGCCCCTCCTTCCTCATAGTCATTCATGTGGAAGCAATCCTAGCAAGATAGCCACAACCACAACCTTTTAACTCTCTTTTTGAAGCTAGTTAATTTTTGTAATATAATCTGTAGACTCTCGTAGTCTGGTATGTATATTGAAATAGACATAGACATGTCTATAAATTCATACATTTTTAGTGCTCAGATAAGATTAAGCAGATACAAATGTTATCTCAAATTATTTTTTCCCCCCTTAAGAAAATAGGTTCATATGTCACTGTGGACATAAAACTATAAAGATGAGACATTCAACAAGGAGCAATTGGTGTCTAGCATGACCACTCAAATCAATCAACTTTTGAAATGTGTAATAGCATCCATCACAATTCACAGACATGAAGTATTTCAAATGTCAAATGTGGAAGCCTGAGTATTCAACTTCAATTTTCTACTTGATATCAAGAGTTTGATAGGCACTGAATTCCTTGCCAAAGAATCACAAAATTGTAACATGGTTATTTAGACAACCTAAGGTCATACTTACCTCTAATGGATTCCCAGAAGGCAGGTATTGAGATTTCATCACCTACTTCCTTAAATGAAGGGAGATAATTAACATCCACAATTACATGATCTCGCGTACCTTCCTGAATTACAACATCAAAACCAAAGATGGTAAGCTGAAGCCTTCTTCTAAGCCAATTTGCAGCATCTGTAACCAGTTTAACATCGATAGACTCTCCGCTCGTTGCGCTGCAGTCACCACTGGCGGTGGGTAAAGATTTTAAGCTGTCAAACTCTAGAGGTTTGAGTTCATCGCCATTGGATGATTTCTTCAAAACATCAGCATTTGGTATAGAATTCTTGACAGCATGAAAAATTTTCTCACCCAAAACATAAAATTTATACAAAGTAGATGAATGATCCACATATTCCTGGATAACAGCTGGAAGAGGAACATCAACATTCTTAAAATCATCAACTCTGAAAACAATTGCCATCTTATGTGCATCACCAACACCACAAGCAATCTTAGGTTTCACTATACATGGAAGAGACAATCTAGCTTCAGTTAACCCAGTCTCAAAATTAAATTCTTCAAAATTATCTATCTTAAGAAAATGGCCCCCTCTAATCAAATGGCTTCCTTCCCTATTTAGTTCTTCTAAGCCAAGTAGAATTTGCTGTATTTCTAGTCTATCCAATAATGGATATATGTTCGTCAGTGGGTCAATCACACAAAGATCCTGATGAAGTTCCAAATATCTTTGCAGTTCTTGTATGTTTTCCGTGAAAGTAATTTTATTGTCTTCAACAGATAATATCTCATCTGTGGCTTTGTGGAGAACTATATCAATGTTCTTCAATTGAGTTGATAAAGGAAGCATGGGTGTGAGAGGCACAAACATCAACCCATTTTGAGTAGGACATAATGGAAATGCACCCCTGTTTGCAAAATCTACAACTCGAGAAGGCTTCATTATATACCCCACAGTTGCAGCATTAGTTCCAGTTGAACTTTTATTCAACTGGCACATAGTCAAGGGAAACTCTGCCAAATTTTGTATCCGAAGTGCATCTGTTGTGTAATACAAGCTTTCATCTCCATCGTTCAAAACAACAAGAAGCCATTTATAACTGCTTAATTTAGGTAAGACCTCCTTCTTGTTAGAAACTAGATAAACAATCCCGCCATCAGTATTAATGCTCCATGCAGGCATAATCTCATTCGTAGGATCATTTAAGATAAAACAATCAAAATTTTTCAAACTTGCATTACTTTGAAGAACACTCAGCTTGCCATCTGGAGAGTCCACGTCATACGAGATTCCTATATGAATTTTGGACCGGGAGAGTGTTTGGATTAGAGACTCGGCTCCCGGCCGTAGTATGAATCCATTTTTATCCTCACCACCTTCAGTTAAGAGTACCGATTCATCCAATATCACTCCTCTCACTACACCCATCTGATAGTGTGAGCAACAACACAAAAGAGATAAAATTATTACAAACTTTGCCAAGTAAAAAAATTAACAAGCATGACTTAGTAATGATCAAAATACACGTTATCAAAGTTTTTCCAATCAATCTATTATAAATTTTCAAAAAGAAAGAAATGAAAATGCACTAGATTTATCCGGCATATATTCTATATAGTACAAAAAAAAAAAATTCCCTGTTTACTATGACATGATTAATTGCATAGTCTCTTCCATTACCTATTTTATTTCATATATCATCAAGGTTGAGCAGATCTCTAGAGGGGAAAAAGGCATTTAATGAAATCGGTAGATTACAAGTTTAAAATTTTGGAAATAGACCTAAGTTGACATTGGGAATTTGTTTATTAATGAACATGGCACTGGGAGTGTGAATGCGAACCCAAGAAAAATAACCTCAAATAGAAACTTGTGGATGTAACATAGAATACAGAGAGAAATAGCAACGTGTAAAGTTAAAAAAACCAAACATGCATGCAAATTGGATGAAGAAATCATGGAAAGGGTGAAGAATTACCGAAGACCTGGTTCAGATTTGAATTTGTCTCTGCGATATGAGGGAGTTATGTGTCCTAATAGGTAGCTGGAATTGCGAGGGATGGGTTCTAACTTCTGAGTACGAAGCTGAAAATCACAATTTCAAAGCTTTACTAAGTAAGAGTTTGGAAGAAGAAGAAGAAGAAAAAGAAGGATCAAGTGCGGAAACGGCTGTTGATGCGACAGAACCGTTTTATTCGGATTGGATCGGGGTTGAACACCCCATGTAACTGCCTAATTGGTACGCAAAGCTTGCGGGCAGGGGATTATTTGATAGAGCTTGCGATTAGGGGATTCTTTTATCTTCTAGGGCCAAGGCCCACTAAGAAGGTCATTTAACAAAAAGAACAAAAAGATGTGTCTGGGCCTAGTCCCTGTACACTGTTTCTTACATCTCTTTTAGCTTCATATAAGAATATAAGATGTATCTGCTATGTTCCTGACCAAAAACAATAAAAAGATGTATCTGCTATGTTTAGTTACCATGATAGTAGATTAGGCGTAATTCAAGTGGTAAAACCATATGTTTTTTAATATATTCTACTCGGGTTCAAACTTTTGAATATCAATCTTTTAGTGTTATGTAGGTAAATATATAATGTGAGTGTGTTGTGGTGTTGTAATATCTAAAATTAGGGTTATCCAATCTGACAAAAAAATATCCATGACAAAATGAGTTCTAAATTTATGATCTTCCTCCATTGAGTTACATATATGAGTAAGTACATTCTTTGATGAAGCTGAGCTGAGTATATATTCCAATATTCCTTGTTCATGCAGTACATTTGTGTGCTCCTATAATAATGGTTTCGTTTTTCAGATCACAAACTCATCAACTGGAAGTGTGTGTTTAAACGAAGGTTTTTTAAATAAAAATAATTTTATAGAATTAATTTTGGGAAGAAATGAGTTTGTGTTAATATTTGTTGGTGACTTAAATAAGTTAAACAAAAAAAATAAGAAAAATAAAAAATGAGTTTGTGTTAATAATCTTTTTATACTTTTTTTTAGTATTTTTTTTATATAATATTTTTTTTAGTATTCTTAAAAGAAACAATAAAAATTTTATAAATAAAATAATGAAATATAAAAAAGATGGAATTGGTAGAAAAGAATTAAATATCAAAGTTAATAAGGCTGAGTAGTGAAAGCAAGACTAAAAAATTGTTTTTTGTAAGTAAGTTTAAGAACAAAATCTCATCTACTTTTAAAAAAAATATCCAAACAAAAAATTGAAACGTTCAAACATTTTGTACGTATTTTTCACCATTCAAACACCAAAAACAAATACTTAAACTTATACTAATTAACGAAAATTATTTTAGTTATTCTGAGATTGAAGAGTAAATACATGTTTTGCTGTGTTTTATTCACTGATTTTAAATAGTAATGGATCGGAATAAATAAATTAAAACAAAACCTAACATTTGTTCTTGGAGTAGACAAATTGACCCTCACGCAGAACAAAATTCTAAACATGCAAAACAGCTTCATAATTTATTAAGATTTTAGTACACATAGCATAATTAATGAAACTGCATGCATGGATAAAGCTGTGCTAGATGATCGATCATGCATGATCACAAACGGGGGCGCAAAATCATATAATCCGTAGCTTCATAAATCTAGGTGGCTGGACATGGCGGAGCAGCAAGCACCAGCTTCTGAAGCTGATCAATGAGCTCAGTCAAACTGTTGTAAGAGGACCCACCTTTCTCGACCGCATTCCAAGCCTTCTCCTTCATTTCTTTGGCCTTACTCTTTATCCTCTCCGCTTCATCTCCACCGTCCATCAACTTCTTCACCGCCTTTTCTATCCTCTCCGCACTCACCACCTTCGTCTTCGGCTCGAACGGCGACATGCTCCATTCCGCTGCACCAACCTCCACTCCAAAACCATGCACCTGAGTTATCAGCTTCTCGTTGTAGTATTGGTCTGCAAAAGCCGGCATCGTTATCATCGGAACCCCCGCACTGATAGCTTCCACCGTGGCGTTCCACCCACAGTGCGTCACAAACCCTCCAACAGCCGCATGATTCAAGATCAACGGCTGTGGTGCCCATCCTTTTAACAGCATCCCTCTATCCTCCTTCTTTATCCTCTCTTCAAAACCATGGGGCAACCACTTCTCATCACCTTCACCTTCATCATCATTGGTTTTCTTCCTATGCACCACCCACAGAAACTGGTGTCCAGAGCTCTCCAGACCCAAGGCTAATTCGTAAAGCTGCTGATCCGATAAAAGACACATACTCCCGAAGCAGATGTAAACGACAGAGCCGTTTTCCTTGGTAGAAAGCCACTTCAGGCACTCATGTTCTTCTTCACTAACGGAACTTGTATCCGTCTTTTGCACCATGAGAGAAGTAGGACCAATAGGCCATACTTTCCTTCCGGTGTGATTCTCGTAGTGCTCGGTGTACTCAGCATCGAGCTCTCTGAAGCTGTTGGCAATGACGCCGAGGCTGTCCTTCTCGGCCTCAACGAGTGGCTCCGTGACTCTAGCGAAGCCCGGCGATGGTTTTATCGGGATCGTTAGAGAGTGAGGTAACCCTGGGATTTCGTACGGACCTGAATTAGATTCGAATACTTCTGGGTGAGCCTTAATGGCTTCGATCATGCACACGTCGAAGATAGAGATAGGGTTAAAGACGACCCTCGGGAGGTTGAATTGTTTCGCGGAGGCTACACTCCAGGTGAACATGATGTCCGGGATGAACACATCCGGCGGGGATTCGGAGATGAAGGAGTCGACGGCAGGCTTGATGAGATGTGCCGCCATGTAGATCTTGCTGGCGGTGAGACTGTCTGAGACGGCGAAGAGATTCTCGATGCCAGCGGGGAGGCCGAGGCGATCTGACGGGAACTTGAAGATGTGGACGCGGATGTGGTGGCCGGCGGCGGTTTCTTCGTCGATGATCTTGTCCAAGAGTTGTGCGTTGGAAGGGGTAGTTAGGATGGTCACGTGCTGGCCACGTGATGCGACGAGGCGTGCAAGGTGCACGAGTGGGATAAGGTGTCCCTGCGCGAAGAAGGGCAGGAAGTAAATCTTCAGCGGCCTTGATGTTGGCATCCTTCGGTAAGCCTCGATCACAGGGTACACTTTAGCTTTGACACCTAAGTTATGTGTTGTGTTTCGTTCCATTTATAGTCATGTAGTTGACGAGATAGGATAATTAAATTTCCAACGAACGAAGCTTGCCCCGAGGCCACGAGGTGCTCGCATTTTATTTTTTTATATATTACTTTTAAAATATAACATAAGACATCATAGACTGCATGCATGGCTTCAATCCCTCGCATTTGGCGTGGCAGAGAATATTATATTCGAGATCCAATCATGGACTGACATAGCATGTTTTTCCGTCTTCAATTGAATTTTCTTTTATATATGTCTTCCTTTAACTTGCTTCAAATAATTGTACTTAGTGTTGTATTTCTTTTCTTTTAATTGTGGCTTTCTCCTATACTGCATGACTGCATCCATCAATGCATGATCTATATATTAGAAGTTTAGAACACTACATACACACACTAAGGACTATGCCTGGTGTGCAATTATATTATAAAAGTCCATCCAAATCACAATAGTTTTAACTATATTTAATTAAAAAAAAATTAATTGATATAATGTAAATAGTAATTATTTAACTAAAGTTGGAATACAGAAGATAAAATTAATATTTAATTTATATTTGTGTGTTTTATATATTATTATCAAATACATTATAAAATTCGTGTACCTTTATATTTATGTATCTTTGTGTATTTGTATATGTGTCTCAAGAATATTGACCAAACACCCGTATTGATCAGCTTCAGAAGCTGACGCTTTGAAGTGTTTTTTTGTCCACCCACTTCGGGAAGCCTACCACTTAGGTAGTGTTTGGTAGATAGATAGAGACGAAAAAATTGAGATTAAGAGACAGAAATTAAGAGATAGATATTGAAATAAATTTTAGTATTCTGTTTGGTGTAAAATAAGAGACAAAAATTGAAACAAGAATGAAATTCTAATTTAATTTGCACAAAAAACAAAATTGGAATTAATTAATTGAAATGAGGGTATTTTAGGTATAAAATGTTATTAAAGTTTCAGTATCCATCTCTAAAAATTTTAATCCCCTGTGTCTCTACTTTTTGGAGGTACTCAAATACTGAAATTTGAAATTTTAGAAATAGAGACAGAAATTTTAGTATCAGTCTCTCCGTCTCTGTCTTAGTACCTCAAAATAAACGCTACCTTATAGTACTAAAGTATTTGCAAGTGGGAGCCACATAGATAAAGACGTTTAAAACATTTTTTAAATATTTTTTAATAATTAAAATTTAACATATATAATCGATTAAACCGTATTATTTTTGTCAAAATTAGACCAGACAAATTAATTTGACCGCACAAATAGTGAATTAAATTTTGAACTTGTCTAAATTAATTATTATTTTTTATAGAAAATAACAACAATACTCATATTATAGAAAATGACTAAAATACTTCTATTTTATATATTAATTTTAAAAATTCTAATTAAATTGTAGTCTTTTTCTTCTCTGCTATCATAAGGTTAGGATTTCAAAATTAACACACACACATATATATATATTATGAGTATTTTAGTTATTTTTTATAATAGGAATATTATAGCTATTTTTTATATAAAAAAATATTAATTTAGACGGATTTAAAATTTAATTTATTGATTTTTCAGCAAAATTGATTTGTTCGGTCAAATTTGAATAAAAATAACACAATTTGATCGGTTATATGCGTTAAATTTTAATTATTAAAAAACGTATTTAAAAAAGTTGTTTTTGACATCTTTATTTGAATGACTCCTTTTGCAGGTACTACCTAACTTTAAATATTTTTTCTAT
>NC_029787.2:122352118-122355113 GCF_000816755.2 Arachis ipaensis
TTAAAAAAATTAATTTTAAAAAATTATTTTTCAGAATTTATCTTTTTCTTTTTCTCATAAAGTTCGCTTAACAAATAGGCGAACTTTTGTAATGCATGCCAAGTGGGTAAGGATACTGCCGTGTATTCTGGTGGTCTAAAACAGAAGATACCCACCCACATAAATCTTTTTTCGAATATCTGAATTACAACGTGAATTTTTCTTTAAGGATTTGTGTTGAATTCTTTTATGTTAACTCGTATATTTGCTACATACATACTAGTAAAAAAAAATAGTGTAAATTTTTTTTCTGGGTTGAGAATGTAGAATAAGATGATAATGGAAGAGAAAATGCTGCATCAAATAACAATGAACAAGTAAGAGTCAATCTAGCTTTGAGAATTGATAAGTTGAGAGCTGAATTGTTGGTTTTTTCATGTTAGTTGTTATTTTAGTTGTGATGGTAAAAGTTTGACAATATTAAATGTAATTTGTTTATGGATGAATGAAAGTATTTGAGGATCATTTTCTGTTTTATTGATGTGTTCTGTATTGATAGATTATAAAACCTAAATACCAAACTGAATGAAAATCACAAATAAATTAACAATGGATTTGGATACTTTAAAGTTTGAATTTTACTTTAGAGAGTAAAGTGTGATCTTTTCTTCTTGAATAGTTTCTCTTTCATATTTATTATTGGTCCCACCTATGAAATCAATGGTGAGAGATCACACTTTACTCTCTAAAATGAAATTCAAACTTTAGAGGATCCAAATCCATTAACAATAACAGTTTCTAGTTTCTGATCATAATTATCAAAATGTCAATGCGACATATAAAAATAAACACCATAGAGAAGCTGCAAAAAAAAAATACAAAAAGATCTCAAAATTAAATTATCACTGTAAAGTATGGACTACCAAAAAAAAAAAACTATAAAGTTTGGTTGATGTGGTATTCATAATTCTAAATAAATAAAAAAAAGCCCCAATGCTCTAGCTAATTCCATATATGATCAAACATCATCAGCAAGTGCATCTAATATTAGGTGTTTTTTTTTTTTTTGGTGCTTTGAATCATAGAATTTGAACAAACTTCATAAAATTAGACAACTTAAAAACTATTATTGCACTTGCTCTTTATAGGAGATCAACATTGACGGACTCTGATAGAGGTAAGATCCTCTTTTTAGTTAGCAACTTTTGTGATATTATTATACTAGTAGTGCTGGTACCAATACGAAACTAGAGAACTTATTGTTAGTTTGGATTAGTATGACAAAGGAACTATGACAAAATAGTGGCAACAAATTAGATTTATTACTCGAACCTCATTTTGCGATCCACCACAGTTTGGTTAAGATAAGTTAATCCTTGCATCTTGGGGTACAACTATTGGTGTTGAAAAATTTTCTATGATAGTAACACCAACAAGAGAAAGATTTTGAATACCTGCAGCAGGAGGAGTCTAAACAACTTGTGGTGCATCAGTGGTAGTGTTGCCTTGTAGCACCTTTAGGTGCACTCCCACTAACAGTAGCAACTACATAAGCTCTCTTCTTTGGACTCCCTCTTAGTATGACCCTTATTCCATGTGAATGGTTTTAGGTGTCTCTTCAGACTAACACTTGAGTTAGCTTTTTTATTTCCAGCACTATCTTCATCAGAGCTATATCCAAGCTCCTCTCTAGAGTCAGTTACCGACACTCAACTACCTTGTCATACCTGAATTTTTTGTAATAATTTCTTGCGAAGAAAACATCATGTGTATATTCATCTAAATCTTCTAAGCAACTTCTATTATGAGGTGAATAAACTAATATTCTATTAGTATTCCTCTTAAATATTTCACCATGATAGAACATGATATCCATCAATTTTTTCATCAGAATGATAAACAAAAATAAACAATTTTAACTAATGAAGTTTCACACTATTAATAATAGAGTCAGCAGATCACAACACAACACAAATAAAAGTTGTTTGAAATAGCTATCATCATTGACATTGTCATTGAAGAAATACACTTCTCTCCTCTGTAAAAATAGAGCATACTAAAAATTCCCTATCCACACGAGACACAACAATCCTAGCTAATAATTTAGTTTAAAAAATGTTTCATCAACCTATACAAAATCCTAAAGTAACATTCATAATGACACATACCTTAACATGGTAAAAGATAGAAAAATATTAATTTTATCTACTGTACACCTGCCTCTATGTCAGGAGATTTTGCAAAGAAGCTTTGTTCTTTCTGTCAAGGATTTCGGTCGTTAATGATGAGTAGGATTCCAATAAACTCTAAATCGTTTCACCACAATAATCCTAACGAGCAATCGCGAACGGGATTTTGAGCACATAGTGTTTTACTTTTGAAAAAGATGAAGTGATTACTTTATTTTGGGGGTTTAACATTTTAACTCTCTTAAACTTAAAACAACGTCATTCTATTGAGAGTTTAGTACCAAAATCAACACGACAATATTTTATGTTATCCAACGTAGTAGTCATTTGCGAGGTTTACTATGTTACTGCCGGCAACAAGCAAATAGGCCGAAAATTAGACAAAAGACTAACTAAAGACATTTATTTTTTTTATTTTGGAGACATAAATAATATAATTAAAAAGTCAATGACAAAATTAGTAACATTTTGCAAATCTCAAATTATATTTTAGAGTTTAACTCCTTCAATATATTTAGATTCATAGTGATCTATTACAAACGGAATTAACTCTAATACTCATTCAAACTCTTCATGTTAATAATTTCAGAAGTCATCTTATTAAATGAAAAAATTTATAAAAGCTCTCAAGACCAAATAAATATTCTTGTTTTGTGTTATTTATTTTATGATTTTATATAATTGTTATTTTATTATTATTCTTCTCTTACCTTTCATATTAATGTGATAGACAATTAATAAATCAGAACAAATTAAAACCATACATTTGCTTTCTAGAATACTTAAGAATAACTCATCAAATAATCCATATTTTACCTTTATAATTT
>NC_029787.2:122355292-122358506 GCF_000816755.2 Arachis ipaensis
AATAATAATTCTAACATATATTTTAAGAGAGCACATAATAACTAAAGAGAAAGACTAGGGGACCAACACTTTTGTTGAAATTTGGCCAGCACTTAATCATCAAAAAAAAAATGATTAATCCTACACCATTAGATGTCATCTCACACCATTAAAAATATTGATGATGGCTAATTGATAGCTAAACATCACAAATTCTACTGCCCTAACACTCCTCATAACTAAATACTTGTTTTCTATTATTACTTCATTTTTTTTCCAAGAAAGTTTCTAAACGCTTTCGTTTTTCTTAGATTTGTTCTTTAATTCACGTGTTTAATGCAATATGCTACCTTATGTTTTAGCGACACATGCATTACTCCAATATTATTATTATTATGGGGAATGCTAGGGAGAGAATGACTTTATTGAACAACATGAACAACCACCAATAAAATAAAAACATACTACACCTCCAAATTAATCTTCTAAATTTTAATATTAAAATAACCATTCGTACACTAATAAAATAAACATCCGATATATTTATTATTTACATTATTTAATATTTTCATTATTTACCTATACTTTTCCATTTATTTAACTCCCTTGCGCAGTGAAGCCACTAATAATTAATAGTTTTACGTTGATTCCCAAATACCTAATCCCACTAATAATGATTAAAATATCAGTTTTTCTAAGAAATAATGACTTTTGTAAATAATATGAACAATAAATTTTATCATTAATTTAATAAAATAAAAAATACTATAATTTTAAATTATTTTTTAAATCTTAATATTAAGATAATTATTTGCACATTTAGTAAATTGAATATTCAATCATTATTAACTGTGCATGAATAAATTAAATCAAAAGAAATAATTATTCAATTAAAAATAATCAATATAATCATCGCAGATCTATTAAATTAAACATTTAATATATCTATTGTTCACATTATTTAATATTCTCATCATATACCTATACTTTTTCTTAAAATATAAATCGAGATCTTATCAGAGATTATTAAGACATTAATAGTTGTTGCATCGCAACAAAAATGGCAATGTGTATTGCAACATTAATTAATATTACACATGGTAGAATCACCTTATATTTGATCTTTTTATAAATGATGATAGTAGCAATTAGCAAAGCATCATATTACACAAACTTGAATTAGAGAAGAAAGCAAAGGGAAAAATCAATCCAATGAAGATATACATCCTTCCCTTTCTGGCACCAGGTCATCAAATCCCCATCGTTCACGTGGCACAACTCCTTGTCTCACGTGGCCATCACGTGACCATCCTCACCACCCCTTCCAACACCCACCTCTTGGCGGAGGCGGACAACGTCAACATCCACACCCTCCCCTTCCCATCCGACCAAGTAGGCCTCCCTGTCGGCGTCGAAAACATCTCAGCCGCCACCGATAGCACCACGGCCGGCAAGATCTACACGGCGGCGCACCTCATCGGGCCGCAAGTGGAGTCCTTCATGCAGCAATCGCCACCGGACGTATTCATCCCAGACACGACGTACACGTGGAGCAGAGCCGTGGCCAACCGCCTCGGTATCCCCAGGCTGATCTTCAGCCCTCACCTCATCTTCTTCGTTGCTATAATGGAAGCCATTAGATCGCACCCCGAAATCCTCGTTGATTCCGATGACACTGCTCCTTACACCATCCCTGGCCTCCCTCAACCCATCACCCTCTCCGTGAAGCCTTCACCAAGCCACCGCCAACTGATGGAGTCCATGGTTGACGCCGAAAGGGACAGCCTCGGAGTGATCGTGCTGAGCTTCAAGGAGCTCGACGGCGATTACGCCCAATACTACGAGAAAATCACTGGTGGGAAAGTGTGGCATCTTGGCCCCACTTTCCTCATGGTGCAGAAAACATTACCACTTCAGCAGCCAAGTAGCGACGCTGGTGAAGGTGAAAACGAGTGCTTGAGATGGCTTTCTTCCAAGAAGGAGGGTTCCGTGGTTTACGCTTGCTTTGGCAGCTTGATTCGTCTCGCGGACAAGCAGCTTTTCCAGATAGCGGCGGGCCTTGAGGCTTCGGGGCATCAGTTTGTTTGGGTGGTGCGTAGGAACAAGAGCAACAAAGACAAGTGGTTACCGGATGGGTTTGAAGAGAGGATGAAGAAGGAGGAGAGAGGATTGCTCATAACAGGGTGGGCGCCGCAGCCGTTGATCTTGAAGCATGCTGCTATCGGATGCTTTTTGACGCACAGCGGGTCCAGCTCTGTGATAGAAGCGGCGAGTGCGGGGGTGGTGACCGTAACGATGCCGGGATGTGGGGACCACTTCTTCAACGAGAAACTGATGACTGAGGTGCATGGGTTCGGGGTGGAGGTGGGTGGAGCTGAGTGGAGCTTATCGCCGTTCCATGAGAAGAAGAGAGTGGTGAGTGCAGAGATGATAGAGAAGGCGGTGAGGAAGGTGATGGACGGTGGAGAAGAGGCGGAGAGGATGAAGAAGAAGGCAAAGGAGATGCAAGAGAAGGCTTGCAGAGCGGTTGAAGAAGGTGGGTCCTCTCAGCAGAGTCTCTCGGAAATGATTCACCAACTCGAGCGGGTGGTGGTCTCCACTTCTGCTACAACCACCTTTTAGACTTCAATATTTCTTTTCCTTCTTTTTTAAGTTAGAAATAAAATTTAAATCTAAAAATTTTAAGTGAGGATGAAAAAAATTATGTTATTTAAATTATAATTTGTTGTTTTTGGTAGAATTTTTTTTTTCTGTCAATTGAATAAGTATTGAACTGAAGTATTGAACTGTGTTTGATTTTGTATTATTTTTAAATATTAATTAACTGTTTTACTAAAATTATTGCTTTCTAATATTTAAAAAAATAAATTTGTTTTTGGTTCTTATGGTTATATTCTCTTTTTAGACCCACCTTTAAACTTTTCAGATCAGCAATAAAGTAACTTTGGGCGGTGATATTTGAGTGAAATTCTCAAATCTGAGATATGTGATTGGTGTGTAATTTCACTAATTTGTGATTTCGGCGGAATTATATGTAATATCCAATTCGGTTATTGTTAATTCAAAAGTTAACATACTCCTTAAAAAAAATAAGACAGACCTTGTTATTTTGAATTAATGCAACTCTTTCGTTAAAAAATCTGAGTTAACAAATAAAAATTAATCAGCGGTTTTATTTGTAATATATAGAATTGATCAATTTATTTTTTTGAAAGAAAAAGTCTCGACATCAATA
>NC_029787.2:122358545-122364045 GCF_000816755.2 Arachis ipaensis
CAATATTCAATTAAAAATACATGAAGAATACATGAATTAATTAATTAATAACTATAAATTATAAAATTTATTAGTCCTAACACTTCACTGCTCTTTTCAAAAAGGGTCGCACTAGTGTACAGATCAAAATGCGTACAGATATACAGATTTTTGTCTTACATATTTCACGTATTGACACGTGTTGGTCCCACGCTGCAGTGTGCAATTGGCTCAGCGGAGGTCCCAGGAGCTCACGGGAGGTGCGAACGAGCCGGCTTGGTAGGGTCAAGTTGAACGGTGTTCTGAAGCCTACGCGTTCGGTTGGTTGGAGGCTGTTGTCATGGACCTTGTTTGGGCCGAAAAAAAATAAGGCCGGTCCCAATGAGTTGGTTCTTCATTTCGAAAGTGTGCTAACAGGGAAGGAAATCCCTAGGTTAAGTGCGGAGGATCGCCGTCGTTGGTGATGTTCCTGCTGCTGCTGGCGGTGGCGCTCGAGATAAGGCTGGGTTCGAAGTCGTAGGAGGCGGTGTAAGTGCTGGCCGAGTGCACCAAGCCCGAGTTTGGCGTTGGAGTTGTGTAGTTGGTGAGCACCGATTAATCAGCTGGTAAGTAAGGAGCATCATTGCCCCTTTCCTCATTCATCCTCCGAAGATGTCATTTGATAATGCGCACATGTGTAAGAATATGTGGAACATAAATGATGTATTGATCTTTGTTCTTTGGTTGCATATGTGTGAAAATATAGTGGATAAGATAAGTAATATGTTGATGCTGGGGTGATTGAATGTTGAATCCAATTGTAAGATTAAAAAAAAAAATGTTCGAGCAGGGAAAGAAATAAAGGAACAAGTACTGCAATTATGAGATAAACATGTATAGAGAGTTAAGTTTGGTTTTATGCCTGATGAATCTTGCTTATGAAATTGATTTTTTCTTATATATTATCATATATTTTTTTATGATTCGAGAGAGACAACAAAAATATTCATAAATTGAAACTGAAATTATCTATATATACAAATGTATATAGCAGAACTAATAATGAATATGAATCAGAATTTATTTAAAAATATAATGTTTTTAAGCTAATTTCAACCATCAGTACTCAATTTCTTTACAAATAACTTATTTTTATTAACTTAGAAACCGATAGCTGTACAAGAGTGGAAAATTTTTTAATTACAATATAATTAATGCTGCATAAGTTAGACGCAGATTTCTAACATTTTGCTATTCAAAATATAAATTAGATTTTCCACTCTCATAAGCTCTTACAAGAGAGACGAGTTCATGCTGGTTTTACGTTCTCCAAATTGTAAAGGGAATAAACAATAACATTATGGTAACAAAAAAAACCAAAAAAACATAGTTATAGACTTCTAGCAAATTACTCTTCAAAAATAAAGAAATTAAGAATATTCAACGTCTTTTTTAAATACTTATCGAAAATAATATCTTTGCAAAATAACCAGTAATCATAGAAAAGGAGATTTGGATCCTCTAAAGTTTGAATTTCACTTTAGAGAGTAAAGTGTGATCTTCTACTCTTGAATAGTTTCTCTTTCATATTTATTATTGATCCCACCTATGAAATCAATGGTGAGAGATCACACTTTACTCTCTAAAATGAAATTCAAACTTTAGAGGATCCAAATCCTAGAAAAGAGACTTTTGTCAGGATAGTAAAGAAAACAGTTCTAACTAATTATCTCTAAGACCATCTCCAGTGGTGAACACATCCCGATTCCTATTTATGGCCCACCTGTCATAAAAAGTAACTCCATATCACTTTTGCCTCATAATCAGTAAATAGGAATTTAAAGCATCTTTCTTTTCTCCAATAGGAAGAATTAACTTTAGTCCCTATTGTGGTCCCTAAAGAAATAAATAATTAATATAAATTATTAATTAAATAAAAATTTAATTATTTAATTTAATTAATTATTATAATTATTAATAAATTAATTATGATTTAATTATTTAAATTATTAATTAAATAAATATTTAATTATTTAATCTAATTAATTATTATAATTATTAATACATTAATTATTTATTTAATTATTATTTAATTTATTAATATAAATTATTAATTAAATAAAGATATAATTATTTAATATAATTATTTAATTAATTAAAATTTTATATAATTATTTATTTTTATAATAACTTGCCAAGTGGCAAGTTATTATTGGTGAAGATGAGTCCCTATTCAGAGGGACTCTTCCTTCTCAAAAGGTGTGCGGGAACTCATTCCTTCATCTCTCCAACGGTAAATTTTTGTGTTTGTCAGAAATAGGGTCTCAACTTGTTGCCCATTGGAGTTGCTCTAAAGATGAAAATAGTACTAAAGCAATAATTACATATAAATTACAAAGGTCAGTTTCGTGCTGTTTTCTGGTATTCATCTCAAAATTTTCTCAAAATAATTTTTTACGTTGTACATCCATAAACGTTTTCGTTAGAAAGTATAATGACCAGCGAATCATGTTGTCACGTGTCAACATTTTACTTCTGCGCCAAACACATGCCACCCATAGTCAGCGTAACTGATGTCACTTGAAAACTTTCCTGCTCCGCTATCCGTTTTCTTTGGTTCGTAGTCCATAACGCAGCAACCGAACCGATCGACATCCCTTCCTTTAACCTTACAGGCCGATCTAGCTGTCTTATGGTCCAACCCAAAAAAAAATGACCGGTTTACACCCCTATAGCTAACATCCTTCTTCTTCAGTGAGCAAACCTCAGATCCAGTTATAGTAAGCGATAAACCCCAAATTCATTAACCTTGAAGTTTTCTCCCAAACAGTTTGGTTGAACCGTTCTCTGCCAATTCTAGGAAGTTTTCGCATGCTTCGACCGAATTTGACCGGTTCTAACCGACTTTGACCGGAACCGTTCCTTTGGCTGTTCCAAGATTGCACCAGACCAGCTACAAATCCGGTCCACCAGTTATTTTGATCGAACAACCCGCTCCAGACCGATACTTACAACTATGCCGATTCATTTAACCTTTCTTCTCTTCCACCAAACACCACCTCATCTCTTTTCTCCCGGCACTCGTACTCTTTCGACACATCATCCAACAACGAAGACAGAAGGATCGAAGGTCAGAGCACATCAAAATCTATTTTTCCTCTTCTCTACTACACCGAGGATCGAAGAAGAAATCTACCAAGCCTCAGGCAGAAATCAAGCAATGAGGGAGAAATCGTAGTCAAATCCAGACAGTGGCAGACCCACGGGCCAAATCCAATCTTCCGGCCAAACCACGACTCTATGTGCTAGATTTCAACAAACATGAAAACAAAAAGGATGAGAACATATGCCTAACATGCATGCAATAGATTCGGATCTCTCACGCTCCTCACTGACGAAGCCGCTGCATCACTGGTGCAGGACAACAAGGCAGTATGGGCTTTGAACTAACTTTAACCTTGGAGGCTCCACTTTTTCATAATAACGGTGAACGGCCAACGGTTCAATGCAACAGAGTAACAACAGCACACAGGATTCACATCTCATCGCTGGCTCAGTTGTTCCAGTTCTCTTACTTGAAGGTTCTCATTTATTATTTCTTTTTCTCATTCTGCTCTGACTAACTCTCATCGAAATCGTTCGAAGGAGGTGACCTCACTCGGGAACTGCCAATGAAGGGGAAAGGACAGCGACTTACACTTGGAGAAAATGTTGTAAGATGTTGGTAATTTTCCTTATACATCTCTCTGTTTCGTTTCATCATCTTATGGAGATTCCCTTGCAAGTTTGGTTAGCACTTGCCTGATGAAAGCTACGATGAGTCCTGCTCAAACTCGAATTTGGTCAAAGTATGGATTAGTCCCAGATGTGATTCGGTAGATCCTATTCAAAACATTGGTGTATGTAACTCGGCGAAAAAGTTAGTCAAATTTGATCAGCATTGTGACAGAGACTAGATATACGTCACATTGCAATTAGACCCTAAACCAACATACATCTACGTGATACTTATACTGTTCTATTCCCTTTCTGTTTCTGTTGCTCAGAAGACAAAAATAAAGTCTCGCTAAACCCAACACGAGACAACATTAACAACAATCTCCTAACTTCCTTTGAATAGGGAACAAGTTGGATTAAGAAGAAAGGGATGCTACCTGCTTACATATAGCCGCCTCTTCTCTTAAGCATTGACAGCCATCAAAGTTTAATTTTAATACACTGATTCACTCAAACATTCTGTAGAGTAGTTAAATTGTATTCTTCCATTTACATGACTATTCATACTATTAACAGCAAATATAACTACGTCTTCTTACATGTCGTTACACACTTAAATGCACATGAAATACTACTACTCGTAGAATACTTTTATATTCTCCTAGGACTAAATAAAAGGTTATTTCACTATTGTTAATATTAAATTTGAATTCATAATTGCTGACAAAAACTTTAACCTTCAGTAATAATTTAGTATTCTTTATATTAATGCTAAACGGAATATGTTACTGCCTTAGGAATAAACTAAAACCCATATCAATTTTTAAAATTTCAATCTTCGAATATTGTTTTCTTATTTTGAAAAATAATTTACAACGTGTTGTCAAAATTTTAAAAGGTAAAATTTAATATTTTCATGGCCGACCCTTTTGAAATATGTTTCATGTGGGATTTTCATATTGCCTCTTTTCTGTATTCATTTTTTGACTAATCCTTTTTTAATTTTATTTAAATTTTATACAAGACAAAAAAAGATTTTTACAATCACAACTTCTACATGCTGGTTCATCTTTATTTTTTCCTACTTCACTACACTAGCTTTGCATGCATATCGTTTTTGGCAGCCTCAAATTTTCCTTGCAAGAGAACTTCTTTTCCCGGTTTGAGTAACCTTCCAACTATAAAACTCCCTAAACTCATTAAAGGCCCATTACCCACACACCCTGGTCCACACTCCTCTCTCCAAAACATATTTAGGCCCAACATCTTTAGTTGCCGTTACGGGGTCCACCTCCGAAGCACATTCGGGGCTTCGCTCACTCCGCCTGTCTGGTGCGGCTCCACACCATCCAGCCTCAACAAAGAGGCTGACACCAATGTCCAGCTGCTCCCCATCAAAGGTCATCATGCCACTTGTCAGCACAACCTACTCCAAAAGGGAATCTGTATGCACTAATATTTGTATGCTATAATTGCCCTTTCAAAAAATACATGAAGAATGCCTATTATTGAAAATGACGTCACAAAAAAGTACTGCACGAAGACATTTTTGCCTTTTTGGGACAGTGTACGAGAAGAAAATAGAATAAGATGGTGACGGTAATGAGATTTGGTAGTACAATGGAAGGGGAAGTATAGTTGGTAGGGGAAGAGGTGGGCTAGTTTAATGTGTTTGTTTTTCAATTTTTTTATTAAATAAAACAAAAATTTAAAATATAAAGAAATATGAGCTAATTTACTATTTATTTTTTTTGTATCTTTTTATTATATATACATAAAATAAACTTATTTTTCAATTTTTTATTTATTAGACAAAAAAAAAAAT
>NC_029787.2:122364191-122366980 GCF_000816755.2 Arachis ipaensis
TTATTCTATAAATTAGAAATAAAATTGCTAATAAATTGATTTTATTAGTATTGAAAATTTTTTTAAGGAAAGAGTCACTTTGTTTTAAAATAACAATGTTAAAATCTATGTTGTTTTTGCTTTAAGAAAATAAAATAAAGAGCCACTTGTATCTTTAGTGTAAACACAAAAACATTAGGGCAGATGACCTCAATAAACCCAATGAATTTTAATATGTCCTGAATGTCCTAAATTAAAAAATACAACGTTAAAATTCCAAACTATATTTCTATATAAATCGAATTGAGTAGTGAAATACTTAGTAAATCGAATCAAATTAATTCGAATTAATTGAAATAGGAAATTGAACAAAAATCAAAACTAGTTAATTCGAATTACGTGAATGATAAAGAAATGAATAAATCGAATTTCATGCCCAACGTAAATCGAAACCATTTAATTCGATTTGATGGTTTTGTAAATCAAATTTACTTGTTTCGATTTACATGCATTTGTCGTCAAATGTAATTCGAATATAATTGATTCGATTTCCTTGGATCTTTGCTATATAAACAAATCGAAATCAGTTGATTCGAACTAGAAATCTCATACCCCACCCCCAACTCCACCACCCAGATCCGAAATTCTCTGAAAGCAACCCGGGAACAACCGAATCTGCATGCTGGAGGACGATCCGAATCGTCTGTATCGACTAGATGGAGTCGCGTATATTGGTGGTGCCGTCCACCTTGAGGTTAGTGATTTTAAATATTTATTTTTTTTAAATAAATTAGTAGTTAGTTAGAACTGTTGGTGTGGAATTTTTAAAATAAATCCAAAAACAGATATTTGAATTTAGTTCATGTCAGACTTAGTGAGTCATTAGGAATAGAACAGGGTTAGCCGTAGAGTCATGAACAGGGTTAAGTACAGGTTTTTATGTGTGTTAATAAAAAGAACATGTTTTTATCTCATATTTTTTTGTTAAAACGAAGAATTGGATCGTGAGTAGTGTAGAGGTTAGCATTTTTATCTTTAAAAGATTGGTAGGGATTTAGTGTAAAAATGTTTGCAAAGTGATGGCATGCAATGTCTGTGGTAACTAGAAATTTTGATGCATTGAGCGGTTTTTTTGTGACGAATGTGATAAGTCATCTTGTATTCTTATGCAGTCCAATCGATGCATCAGCAGCATGACACAGCAGCACGGGATGATGTTGGATGATAGGATCATTCCTTACTTGCAGATAGCTGGTCTTTACCATCTTGCAAGATTGAACGAGAGCTGGTTTCAGTTGGACGAGCCATTGGTCAGCACCTTCGTAGAGCGATGGCGCCCCGAGACGCATACATTCCACATGTCATTTGGGGAGTGCACGATAACCCTACAGGATGTAGCGTACCACCTTGGTCTCCTGATCGACGGTCAGTATATTAGCGGATGCCTGATAGACTTTCCATGATATATCGAGGGTGGCTGACCACCATGGGTTTGGTTTGAGGAGTTTCTTGGGGTATTGCCTCCTGCAAACTGCATCGACAAGTTCATAGTGAAGTGCACATGGTTTGAGGAGACGTTTAGTGAGCTTCCACAAGGGGCAAATGAGGAGACGATTAGGAGGTATGCCCGTGCGTACATGATGATGCTTCTATCGACGCAGCTGTTTGGAAACAAGTCAGGTACCCACCTCCATATCCGATGGCTGCCGTACGTCGCCAAGTTGGAGGACATGGGTCAATATAGTTGGGGTTCTACTGCGTTGTCATGGCTATACAGGTGCATGTGCCGTGTGGCAAACAGAAATGTCGTCAAGTTGGCTGGTCCACTGCAGCTGCTCCAGTCATGGATCTTTTGAAGGTTCCCTGGATTCCAGCCGGACGGATTTGATGTATTTCATTGGCCGTTGGCGTCGAGGTAGTCTCCATTTACTTATGTGAAGTATTTTCCATTTTTAAGCATTTAAAATTATTGTTAAGTAAATGTTTTGGTTATCAGATGGGGAGGTTATCAGCCGAGCTTGAGTGACAAGGGGCCTCGTGTCGCGAATTGGAGATTGAGGATTGATTTGCTCCAGCCAGGGGATGTGAGTATTTCCATGTTCATGTTTCCTTTGCATCTTTATTAGTTTATGTTGACTAACAATATGAACTTCTATGCGCAGTTTCTGTGGATGCCGTATAGCTTGGCGGAGGTTGTGCAGGTGGTACACCCCGAGATATTGGTGCCACGCCATATGACTATGTGGAGGGCTGCGACAACATTGATCTATTTCGCTGTCATTGAGTGGTATCCGGTAGATCGAGTGCTTCCTCAGTTTGGTGGGGTTCAGGGTCGGCCACGTGCTGCCCTGAACATAGATTTTCTTATGTCAAAGGATAGGAGGGGCTGAGATCGTTGGTTTCTGTTGACACTACAGAGTTGGCACATTTATTGGGCCAACAGGGCGCAGCATGTGCTACAGTTTGACATCGTTCCTGATCCAAGACCTTCTCATGAGTACCTTGATTGGTGGTATCAGCACGGCAGGAGGTTTTTATCACCTGAGCTCATCCTAGGTGACCCTAGGGCAGCTGCGATATCAGCTTAGGCGATTGAGCGAGGCCCCGGACGAGTCCCGGACATGGACCAGCTGCCTGATGTTCCGGACAACCATAGGATTGTTAGGAGGCAGCGTATTGGGACATGATCTAGCCAGCATGAGTGGGTTTGACTGGAGGAGGCCATTGATGTGATGGAGGGGAGGGGACGTGGCAGGCGAGGTGGGAGGGGTCGTGGCTTGCGTGGAGTTAGAGGTCGTGGACGAGGCCGT
>NC_029787.2:122367045-122370728 GCF_000816755.2 Arachis ipaensis
TGGGGGTGCAGGGGGCTCAGGTGGTCATAGAGGTGGAGGTGACGGTAGGACCATCATATGGCGGCCAGAATTCCTCCGGAATCGGAGGAATGAATCCCATCCGATAAACATCGTACACGGAGCTAAGACAATACACCTCGTGCACATAGGCGGACCACGTCAGGCGTGCATATGCACAGCATGCCAACGCATGCCGGCATGGATAATGAAGTGCTTGGAAATAGCCACAATCACATGTCTGGTCCGTGAGGGATACTCTGTATGAGCCAAGTGAAAAGCTTCCTGTCGGAGTGGTCTCAGCAACCGTAAACTCTGAGTTGTCCCTGTCGTACAAAGTCACGGTGAAGCACCTTAAGGCCTTCAGGTTGGCCTCGATCGCCTTAAGCAGATGCTGACTGAACTGCTGCCCAGTACCTAACTGTGCCTCGGCCTCTTTTCCCTTTCGAACGAACAACTCGGCCAACCTCCCATGTGGCTTTCACCAATGCACACATCGGAAGGTTCCTAACACCCTTTAGGATCGATTTCACACACTCAGATATATTTGTAGTCATGTGCCCAAATCTGCGGCCTTCATCCCAATGCTGAGTCCAATGTGCATACTCAATTCGATTAGCCCAGTCGCGCATCGCAGGATCAAACATTCGAAGGATGTCAAACCAGTATTGAAACTCGACCTCCTTCTTTGCATATGCAGCATTCACTAATAGCCTCCTTGCATCCTTCCCCTTGAAAGTCAGGGCAAAATTAGCCGCCACATGACGGATGCAGAACGCCCTATATGCAGTAGGCGGAAGCCATCCCCCATCAGGAGCCTCCAACACAGCCTTTATCCCGTTGTGCCTATCTGATATGACAAGTATCCCCGGTTGAGGCGTCACATGAGTCCGAAGGTGAGATAGAAAGAATGACCACGACTCTGTATTTTCACCTTCCACAAGTGCAAAAGCAATAGGGATGATGTTGGAGTTGCCATCTTCTGCAATCGCGATAAGCAGTGTACCATCGTATTTGCCGTACAGGTGGGTACCGTCCACATTGACCAACGGCTTGCAATGTTGAAATTCCTCAACACAGTGTGGGAATGTCCAAAATAAGCGATGGAAATAAGCTGTAGAGTCATCCAATTGCCTACCAACTAGAGCAGGACTCGTCTTTAACACAACTACACTACCTGGTATAATGATCTGCAAGCCTAAAGCCCATCGTGGAAACTCATTATACGAATCTTCCCAGTCTCCGTAAATTTGGGACACGACATTCTGTTTGGCCATTCAAATCCTCCTGTACGTCAGTCTGAATCCGAAGTGTGCTTCCATGGCATTCTGCAGTACCTTAATCGACGTGGCAGCATCAGCTCTGATCAGGGGCATAATGAAGGCCGATATGACATGATAATCAAGCTTTCCGTGGTCACTAGAGATCGATGTGGCTAGACAAGTATGAGGACCATTGTACCGTTTTACCTTCCAAATTCCTTTGCGCTGGCGGAGACTGGCCCGGATTAGCCATACGCACCCGTTCCCGAACTCCTTGCACTTGCCATAGTACTTGCGGTGATCCGACTCTAATGCCTTGTACTCAACCCCGCGGCGAATGCTATAGGTCTTCACGCTAGCACGACTTCCTCTTTATCCTGAAACTGCTGACCGACCTGAAATTCAGCTATACCTCCTGCATTTTGTGTGTCCCTTGCCCCAAAGCCAACAGGTACAGAGGGATCCTCCTGAGGAGCCATGGCATCCAAGTACAGAGCAGAGAAGTGGGGAGGGGGTACTGATTAGTACCGGAACTAGATGCTCTCCCACCCACAGGTAGAGTCGTCCGTGGTGTCTCCTCCTCGCTATCATCAGCAATCGTTGCGGGCTCCACATCATCATCATCATCATCATCCTGCAATGCATCCTCAACCCCATCGGGTGCTCCAACCACTCCGAATACCGGAACACACGGAGGAGAACTGGGAGCCGCGAAATCACCGTCTCCCAACGGTCCAGCCTCACCAACTAATGCATCACAACTGCGATTCAGATTGACGGCAAAGGATGGTGAAGCCACTAAATCTGGCTCGGTGCAATCACCGGCACTGCTGACGAGGATCCAACAGGCAATGCACTAGAGCTGGCTAGATGTCCTGTGGAGTGCAGATTCTTGTTCGAACCTCCAGAACTAGATGCCACATCCACAAGCTTCGCCAACAACTCCGGAGTCCTCACCTAAGGAAACTGACGGCGACAATGAAACAGCACCTACATATCTTCGTCATTGCTGATAACGAATGAATCATACTTTACATCATCGCGTAACACGGAAATCGGAATTTTATAGAACAACTTCTCCATCCGTTTCACGCCATGCATTCCTAGTCTCTAGAGTATAGTATTCTTAAACTCAGCGAAACTGGTCGAAAGTTTGAGAAAAACACTCAGCGGGTTATTGTCGGTGAACTTAATTCTTGATTGCGTTTTCTTCTTAATGGATCCTTTATAGTGCACAGGAGCTACAAAACTCTCATCACTAGTCATTGGGAATCTCACTCTTTTACAAAATTTCATGTACGAGTTCGTTTTTATACACCTCATTCCATTGTAAATCGAAGCATTTAACTTCGATTCACTCTAACGTTGGTGCATGTGTAGATTCGATTTAAGTTCATCTTTAAATTGATCCTACTTAATTCGATTTAGTAGGAGAACTTCAAATCGAATTGATTTGATTCGATTTTAGTTGAACTTCGTTTTTTACCTAATTCGAATCCATTAGATTCGATTTACCACTCGTTTCACTAAATCGAATTCAATCAATTCGATTTATATATAAATGTGGCTTAGGACTTTAACATTGCATTTTTTTAATTTGGTACATTCAGCACATATTAAAATCCATTGAATTTAATCAAGTCATTTGCCCAAAAAAATTAGGACCAAAGTTTGAGAAACGTAACCATTATACAAAACCGGATGTAGTGGGCATGGATTTTATTCGGCAAAGATTGCTACGAATACGAGAACTCATTCTTGAATAGAGAGGCAAGTGTTCGCGTTAGAATTATTTTGATAATTGTATTTTAAGCTTGAAGTTCTGTCTCTTCGGTATATAGAAGAATAATAGTCAATCGGTTCTTTGAAGTTTGAATTTGCTCAGAATAAATATATCTGGAGACTTTTTCACCATGGAGAGGTCAAACATATCAGTTGACAAGACTTGCACCATGATGAACAATAAAACGACATGGAGAAGTTTCGTTTGATTAAATTGAAATCACTGAGGCAGATGATAAAGATAGCATGTTATACGGACAGAATTAATCACAGGATTTTAATAAGAGTCTATTTACTTCTTGAATTAAGGTAGTAGAATTGGTATATGATAGAAATTACATGTCTATAATCATTAGTTTTTTATTTATTGCTTTAAATTTTGGCTTCCTGTAGCCGTTAATTTTCTCTCTCTTTTATTTCTCAATAATCATCCTTGCAATTTAGCATTTTTGCTGCAACACAGAATCAATATTTTTTAATCATTATAGTCTATAAAATTGTATATAGAAAAAGACTGAGATGGTAAGATAGAAATTAAACTAAGAAACAGAATTTGAATTAAAATCTATATTATATTTAGTGTAAAATATATTGAACTGGCCGATGAGTTATAATTTAAATGACATAGTTTTCCCGTACTTT
>NC_029787.2:122370864-122372358 GCF_000816755.2 Arachis ipaensis
GTATATCTATTTTTAGAAATATTAAAAAAGCTAAAATTTTTGTATTTCTTTAACTAAAATTAAGGTTCAAACATCTAATTATCAAACACAATACTCAATCTTAGTCCCAAAAAACAAATGTTGCCCAAGTGAGAATGGACTCCACTTCCCAACTTTTTGTCCTCTTTTCTCAACCACAGTGTTCCATAATCACTCAGATACACTTATATTCACAAATAAACCAATTGAAGCCATTGCGTGCCAGCCAAACAACCAAATGTATGTGAGAGCAATAATAAATTCGTGCAACAAAAAGCATGGAGCATCTGGTACCTTCATATCTTTATTATCTATAAGAACAGAATAAGTTCTCCAAGTTCAAAAGTGTGTAGAAATCCAAACAAAAAATTTTAGGAAAAAAAAAGAGAATGGAAAGAGGAAAAGGAAGATTTATAACTAGAAATTAGTTACATATTTTGTTATATAAAATTATAACCTCTTAAGTCTTAACCATTATTGCACCCTTAATTTAATTGTTATATATAAGTAATTTATGATAAATCTCATCATGTAAATGAAAGTGTGTCTGGTTGACATGCAACTACAAGTAAAAAGTTGGCCAAGAATAATCAAGGGGTTAAAAAGGTATGGCTGATCGGTCCAGTTTAAAAAGATTGGAAGTGCACTTTTTATATCCTATTCCTGGTATTTGATTCCTTTCTTAATGTGTTATACCAAAACATGCAAACAGGTCAAAATATTTTTTGTTCAAAAAATTACAAGTCAAAATCGACATGTTTAGCTAATATAAAAAGGACGAAAATTTTATTTGTTGAAGATCAAAGAATTTTGCTAACTAATATTGTTGGAAAATAAGATTTTAAAATGATATTTTAACTACTTTATATAGATATAAATAAAATTTGTGCATAAACATCATACTCTTGATATATAAAATCTTATAGTTGCACCATTTCTTTCTATGAGTTAAGATTGAAACACAAACATAGAATATAAAAAGTCTATCTCAAGAAAAAGGTACCATAAGATACTTGTACCACAAGTGCAACCTATATTTTAAATAAATAAGAAAATATTCCAATAATTGGTCACTTATAAGGTTGAGGAGAAGAGAGGATTGGTGTAAGTTTGGCACTTTATGGAAAGTAAAGGAAGCAGTTCCTGATCTATTATCTATATATTGAGATATGAGAACTTAATTTCATATCTTGTGCTCTCTTTACAATGGAACTTAGAATAAAGTAACTAACAATTATATATATGATCTGGACATGCATGAAGTTTAGATTAAATTTGAAACTAACAAGTAAACTAAATTGGTAGCCTAAATAACATTATTTTGCTTTCCCAGCCACACCATAACCTAAATTTAGTTTTCTCTTTTCTTTTCAGGCCGGTTCAAAAATGATTAATTATGTATGTTTATTGACCATACAGGCATACACCTTATGCAACAGCAAAATAATGGATGCCTGAAAAGACAAATATTCTTAT
>NC_029787.2:122373320-122374436 GCF_000816755.2 Arachis ipaensis
TAAAGGACCCAATATATTGCTATACTTTCTAGTCTAGTAATAATGGGAGCATAATTTATAACATGAAATTAACCAGAGAGAGATCATAAACACAAGGTCCCCTACATTACCACATTCATAACAAACACATGCAACTCACTATCAAACACAATAATAAGAATTGGACTAGGTAAACCGAGTTTCCCTTCTCTCTTACCATGCAAAAAAAACAAAAATAACCAAATTACGTAATAATGCTAGATGGATCATAATAATGTTTCATGACTATTAGAAGCACCTACATTCTTCTAAACATAAAACATTCATACTCATATTTTATACCTAACCTACCTTTGGGCTTTGGCTCAAAAGAAGCAAAACTTTCAGGTCCCTAAAACTCAGAGAATGGCTTCTTCTTCTTCAGCACATATCACAATAGTGCTTATTATCTTTCTTTTGTGCATTCCATCATTTTCGTTATCTCTTGTTCATGAAATCACTTATTCTAACAAGTTAGACCAACCAGCATCAATGGTTGCTCTGCCACCAGACACCGCTCAAATCAAGTGTGGATCATGTCCTTGTGGGGACACATGTGATCAGCAACTTTCTCCGCCGCCGCCGCCTCCTCCACTTCCACAACCTTGTCCTCCTCCGCCTTCACCGCCATCACCACCACCACCACCTCCTCCTAAGTCTCCATCCTGCCCACAAAACTGCAACCCTTCGTCACCGCCGCCGCCAAGGTTCATATATGTGCCTGTGCCAGGGCAGGTAAACCAGCCAAAACCAACAACATGGATATACTATTACTCTGGTACTGGGAACAGAGGAGTGGGGTGGTTGGTTTTGGTAGGTTTGGGAGCATTATCATTAACAACTGTGTTTGGTTGACATCATGATTCATGAAGCTATGCCTAAAATGTTAGATTCTCTTCCTTGTTCATGTTCAAATTCTTTTTTTGGTGGTTCTTTATTACTTCAATTGATATGTTGTATTTTGAATTATTCATGCAATTTGGGGTTTCTTGATATAAACTTAACAAGAGATCAGAATTTCCTGATGTAGAACAATTCAATTCTGACCGGGTTACTACTTTGCTTTAATATGTTCTTGTTGGGGTTTTATTTATTATT
>NC_029787.2:122374444-122375200 GCF_000816755.2 Arachis ipaensis
ATTATCAACCATATATATCCTTTCTCATTATTTTTTCCCTTCCATTAGTAAAGTTGGTTTTTATTATGAAATTTTTTGTTTCAAACTTTTTCTGAAAAAGATATGCAGTAATTCTCAAATTTTAAGATATTTCGTTTTTCTTTGGAGAAAAGAGAATTGTAAAAATAATGCGAACTGTTGATAAAATAACATTTCTAGAACAAATATTTATACGCAAATAAAATTTACATATTTGATAATGGACATTCATGATAGTAGAACAAATCATGGCTTGTTTGGGAAAAAGTAAATAAATAAATAAATAAATAAAAGAAAGACATGCTTATCCAAAAAAGAATAAAATCCCATGATGAATTTTCATAAGAAATTAAAAAAACAAATAAGAAAAACCTAGCTTGAAATATCGAAGCCTTTCTATATAGCACACACTACTGTGTCAAATCTAGACATATATTAATTGATGAATATGAGAATTGTCGCAACTCACCATTTTTTATATTGATATTAGGTTTACAATGTTATTTTTTTTAGATTGTGAGTGGTCAGAAATTAGAATATTAATCTAAAATGTAGAACAGTTTAATTTAGAGTGTAGAAATCAGACTCTAAATCCAAAAATCAAACGTTGAATACAAAGATCAGATTTTTCAATTTCTAAAATCGTACCATTCAATTTCTGTTTTAAAAAAATTTTAAAAAAATTGAAGTATAAAAATCTGACCTCCAATTTTGATTTCTTTCACTTTTCTAAAAAAC
>NC_029787.2:122375849-122382175 GCF_000816755.2 Arachis ipaensis
GCCGCAACTAACAAGCAATGCTGTTATCGCCATGTAAGCAGGGCACTGATGACACCAACACCTCTTTATGGTGTTGTGACTTGTGACTATCTTCATTATTCCACCACAGATTAACATTACCATGGCGCACCAACGCCAAGTGCGAAGAACTTTGCACCTCCACTAATCCTATTCTTCCATATCCTTTATGGTACTTCAGGTTCTCTTCTCTTTTTTCATTTTCTGCTGCTTCATCTTCTGCTGCTGCTCAAGGATCCATCATCATGTTGCCATGCATAACTTTTCCTTTCTTGTTTAATCTTTTGAAGGAAAAATTATACTCTCACGTTAATTGTCGGTGGTTCTTTAATTATTGAGAATCACGATGTTATATTTCGATTTTGCGACCATGTATTTAAGTCACTAAATTTCGTTCCTGGCCGTTTTTTACTTTTTTTTTTTCTTTTTTAACTAAATTTATGGAGTTAAACCCTACTTTTATCCTTGGCTAGTTACATTAATTTAGTCCATAACTTTTCAATTGCTACAATTTAATTTTTAGATTTAAAAAAGTATACCAATATAATCTTTAGTATATTTTCTGTCACCTGAGCTCAACGTGTTAGTGATAGTGATGCGCCTCAAGCTTTGTCACGCCAGATATATTAAAATGATGTCGTTTTGACACTAAATAATACATTAAATAATGTCGTTTGAAGGTTATGACAAAAAAACTTAGTTATTACAAGATTGTTTCAATCCTCAAATAATATCATTTAATGCCTTCTTTAGTACAATATCGTTTTAATATATCCAATGTAATAAGACTTAAGCCACATTACTAATGACGTTAAACTCAAAATACACAAAAAAAACTATATTAGTGTATTTTTTTAAATCTGAAAGACAATTATAACAATCACAAAATTAAAAATTAAATCAGTATAACTCACTAATATTAAGAATTAAAGTGAGACTTAACTCCGAATTTACGACTAAATTGAGCTGGACACATTAGTTGTGAAAGAGAATACATACAAATTGACAGGATTCATTCTCATTGGAAAAATATAAACTTACATAAATTAAAAAAAGAAAAAAAAAACTATTTTTGATACACATACATTGTCACTCGGATATTTTAGGCCGTTTAAAGAATCACTCCGATAATAGTTATACTTGTACATTAACTTTTGTTAGTATGATAATACGTGATTGGATTTATGTCCGTGAAATTTATAATTGAACTCATACTCTATCGGTGTAAGAGCATTAAATCAGGTGCTATCTGTCAATACACCACCAGATTATATGTTAGTCACGCATAAAAATAAATAAAAAATATTTTAAATTCTAAAAAGACATGATAAAAATGTTGGTTTTTCAAAACTCAAAAACTTGACAAAAAGAACTAAAAAAGGCTCTAAACGAAGTAGTCAGAGAAATCTAAGCATAAATAAATTTAATGTATGTATGACATATGTCGGACACAATAAGATCCTTTAATTTATGTAATTAATCCCACCTACAAGATAAAGGTTTTATTTAAATTTCTTTTCCTTTTTCAAAAGTTTTGGAGATTGTATCAACAATCAATTATTAGTCATTGCCCCCTAATCTTTTTCCTATTAATAAAAGGAGAGATTTTCTTTTCTTGTCCCATTCTACAACTAGATGCTTAGCGAAAACCAATATAATATATAACCATGTTAGGTGTATATTAAAATCAACTAACAAAATAAAATATACATTAGAATACAAAATACATATTAAAAATAAATTAAATTAAACATATATTTATACATAAATACATAATAACTAATTTTAGTATACAAATAACATTTTGTGTAATATAATGAGTTTATATGCTATATCTACTCAAAAGAAAAAAAGAAAAGAGGAGAGCGGAAAAATGCTATTTTGTGCCTAAAGAGTTTGCTCCACTTTGGATTCAAAGAAGTTTTTGTTCATCAATAACATTCATTCAGGTTGATTTTGGGTTTGGACGAGAACAGAAATACTTGGCATTCCCATTGTCTTATTTACTAATACAAGTCCCCAAACGTTGAATAAATGGCAAACTACAAGTAAAAGAGACGCTGCAAGGCTTGGTTGAGTGGCATATATTGCCTTGATTATAGAAACCATGTGGAGAAAAAGGGGTGTGTGTGTGTGTTAGGGTGTAACTTATTCCCCAAAAAAACCGTAAAGAAGGCCAAAAAGCGGGAAAAATGACAATCGTCTTCAAAAATTACATTACTACTACCGAATTTTTCCATCACATTTACATTGAAAGAGCAAGTGAGGATGCTAAAGGCATCATAGTTTGATAAGATATACAAAAGCCAAGGGAAACCACACAGAAGCTTTCTGGTTTCAATAACCTAAAAAAATGATAAGTATATATTTATTTTTAATTTACCTTTTATTACCCAACGTTTCCAGCATATATAGTATGATTAAGCGACGGGTTCAATGATGCAGTACATGATCCAAAAATAACATTGCCAGCATGGATTGAATACTATATAACTCACCAATCAAGGCGATGCAGTAGACATCTCCAGGCAGAGCATCAAATCTGCAACACCACAACAATGTTGAGTCGCATGTCTGAAAACCTCACAGATGCCTTCCACAAGATTTCAGGTGCTCTCAGCTGCTGGTTCTATAGGGTTTTGTTTGCCAATAATATACTCTGCTTATACAGTACTGCATTTCAACGATTTGATTATATTGCGACACCAAATTGCAGTGTCTGGATCAAATCTCAATTCCCACGTAGGCCAATAATGCAGATCTTGCTTCAATGTTAGGACCCGTGGCTTTCCATTTAGGTGAATTGTCCTCACACGTACAAACTCCCCATGCTCTAGTTCCTGTAAAATCAAGAAAAGATTAGAAGGCGTACATAATTCCAGAAAATACCCAAAAAGTAGAGTCGTAACTTGTAGGTATTAATACGCATCAAAACCACAATGCCTTGCAATGAATAGTAGAATCAAATTGTGAAATCTAACAATATTCTTCCTAAAATACGCAATTTCCTTGTCGTCAGAAAGAGTCAACAGAGATTTATAGGCCGACACCCAGAGTCCCAACAAAATCATCAGAGGTTTTAATAAATTCCATAGATGTTATATGTTAAAAAGTAATCACACTATTGTTTAAGATAACACAGACTAAATCAGGTGGGTAGGTAGAGTCCCTCAAGTAACATAAGACACGATCACACAAATTGCACAATAGCTGGAGATGCATCAATACATGACATGCCTTCTTAATGCACTAAGATTCACTAAGGACACCATATCATGACGAAAATATATGCTCTAACGAGGAAGAAGGCAATATAAGTGAGTGTGAATCGTTAAATTAATCGTGCATGGTACTTTCCTACCTTTGTCACATCAACAAAAGCATCTAAATTTGGAGTTGGCTTCCCATTGATTTCAACTATCCACTGTAGAGCATATAGACCATATCTATGTACAGGGCTGCCATGACACCACCTGTGAGAAACAAATTACGTAAACAGTAACCAACCAAAAGTGTGCATGTAAGAGAAGCTGCAGGTGTATAGTATGTAAATACAAAACTATTTACTAGTTTACAATTTAGTATATAATTTTAACAAAGATTTATCTACATAAGAATATTGATATAAAGTTAAAAAAACATTCAGTAAGAAAACAAAAAAGGATAACAATGTTTTATTTTTTACTATCATGTTTTCAAATTAAAAAAACACTGTCTAGATTCCAGATTAATACACTGATATTAACAAGATATGATCAGAGTGATCCAATCATGAAGCAAGTGCACATTTAACAAAGTCAGTCTTTCAGACTTGAATCCGGTCCCAACATAACAATCTTTGCAATGGTTCTAAGATGTACCAAGAGCTAGATGCATAAATTCTGTAACCATGCAGATTAGGAAAACTTCTGTGTGGAAGTTGACTGAGAATGTTGGATAAATATATTTTTTAAAATTATTATCCATTCAGACCTTACATTAATTAGTCCAGTGCATGGCTGAAGCCACGATAAAGCCGTTTGCAAAATTACTTTCAATATAAACATCCTACCTTGACTTTACCATTTTGCAGAATTAAGAATAGCACAAGAATGAGTCAAAATTATACCTTGCCACATATACACCATGGCCTTCTTCAGGAAGAAATCCAAGAGCTCGTACTGCGGGGTGTGGATCTTGAACAATGCAGCCACACCAGTTAATTGCATGTGTTGTGCCATTTCCATCCCTAACATCTGTTCCCACCTGAAGCTCGACCTCTTGTCCCTGAACAACAATGATATCAATCATTAAGATCTGCTCCATGGGAGCTTACTCAAGAAGGGAAAGGATAGGAAAAAGTTCATTCAGCAGGCAAAAAGAAATAATCTAACTTCAATCACCAAGGGTAAATACTCTCACAGACCTGCCGGAAAATAGTTATGTGAAGCTTCCCATCATTGGCATTAGATTTGTCTAAAGCTTGGCAAGCATTTTCAATGTCACGGAAGCATGTCACTGGTTCTTTGTTAATAGCCAACACCATGTCTCCTTGTTCTAAAAGATTCTCAGCCTTAGATCCAGCCAAGCAACCTTTAACACGCAGAACCTGTCGTCTTACTGGGTCTTTCTTAACAAGTGCCTACAATACCAAATGATAACAATGGAAATAACTCATATAATTCTTTCCAGCCAAATTTAATCAGTAAACCAATTAATGCTACCAAACAAAGTTTCTAGCATTGCCAATATCTTTCCCAGATATATCTTCACAAATAATGCCAGAATTTTGCATTCTTTGAATTTCATAGCAAAAAATATTCTTAATATCATAGAAAGAAGGACACCCTAAAGTATATGAGAAAGATCTATACCTGAATCCAGTCATCACTCAATCCAAAACTCCGAGCCTTAGAAAGCAATGTGGGATAAAGTTCAACCTCTAAAATTCTCACAAGGGGCATAGGCCGTTTGACACCATTTATTAGAAGAGGTGGCCCATTTGCACCGGATACAATCTTTTCAAGAACTTGACTTATCGCATAAATTGGAAGGCCCCTCACAAATTGATGATCCTCTGATGTACTGCAACCAAATTTCAGCTGGTACAGGGGATTCAGCATCAGCATCAATAAATACAAGTAATGTAAAAATTTACAAATATATATATATATATTCTTTTGGTAAAAAAAGTCAGGATGGATCATATAAGCACCCCCCTTTCTTTTTTAGAAGAGGTGGCCCATTTGCACCGGATACAATCTTTTCAAGAACTTGACTTATCGCATAAATTGGAAGGCCCCTCACAAATTGATGATCCTCTGATGTACTGCAACCAAATTTCAGCTGGTACAGGGGATTCAGCATCAGCATCAATAAATACAAGTTATGTAATAATTTACAAATATATATATATATATTCTTTTGGTAAAAAAAGTCAGGATGGATCATATAAGCACCCCCCTTTCTTTTTTCAACAAAAGTTTAAAAAAAAAAGAAAAAAAGATATAGACAGTAACTATTCAAAAGTAATTCCTTAGGCCCTCCAATCTACAGCTACTCAGTCCCCCAAAGGAAACTTAATCATGTATACAGAAAAGGTTAAAACAGTATTGATTATTGAACCAAGACAAATACTGCCAAAAGGAATAATATATTAATTAGTATCACACTTAAGTTTTTTTACTCCTCTCAATCTTCAATTGTACCTAACTTGTATATAAATATTTTAGTCATCCCATTTATCATATTCGTTACTTGCAACGCCTGACTGCCAACAATTTATAATTAAATAATTTCCAACTGTCTCCATTTTGCTACTCTGTCTTTGCCTTTTAACCAAACAAGCCTGTCTTGGAAACAACTAAAAAAGTTTTACATACTGAACTTTCTAAAACTTAGACTTAAGAAATTACTTTCTTTTAAGAAATGTTATATTGTTTGACTTAAAGTTCTTTGATTCACCTTTAAAAGAGCCATACTACTTCAATCAGTCAGAGGGCTTCCTCGGTCAGAGGACTTTCTAAAAAAATTAATAAAACTTAGCCATACTACTTCCTCAGGCAGAGGACTTTATTTTATTAATTTATTTTTTCTAATTTTCTAAAACTTAGACTTAAGACATTACTTTCTTTTAAAAAAATGTTATGTTGTTTGACTTAAAATTCTTTGATTCACCTTTAAAAGAGCCATACTACTTCAATCAGTCAGAGGACTTCCTCAGTTGATATTAAAATTTTAAATGAAAAATGCGACAGACTTCAAGGACCAACCCACCATCAGGTAGCCTCTTGAAGTTTGAGTAAAATTTGTCATCTCTCGTCTCTTTC
>NC_029787.2:122382398-122386949 GCF_000816755.2 Arachis ipaensis
GATTTTACTAACTTAAACAAATGGAAAGAGCAAAATCTACCATAGAATATGTACACTATTTTAAGTATCTCGTGTGAGAATTTTTATTCATTATGATAATATGTATTGATAAAGTCTAATACTTTTTCCTCCCACTTCCAATTAGAAATTAGTCCATTGTTCTCCAGTAATACCTATGCAACAACACTATTGTAAATTCTTGCTAAGGCTATTGCAAAGCTTGAATTTGAAATAGAGCAACTCCCCTCCCCTCCCTTAGATTCCCGTCCACAGAGAGAGGGAGAGAGAGAGAGTTTTAAACAACAAAAAACAAAGAAAAAGAAAAAAGCAATTGATGTTAGGTTCAATTGTGCACCAAGGAGAAGACTAAGGAGAAGTTATTAAATTTTCTAACACTCCCTCGCATAAACCGATAAAGGAAAGCTTTGATTGGGCACAATGCACACACCCAGCAAAGTCTAGTTCAGAAACCAATTTAATAACTAATGAATGAATAGGAGCATAAAAAGTTGAATTCTTGGCTGCCTCACCATAAAAGCAGTGATGTTATCCCTAATGAACAAAACAATTTAGAGAAGGCTAAAGAATTACGTTTGTTGATGTATTTAAGAATTTGTTGTCGTCAATTTACTATAATAACACTTTTTATCATCCGGATTCAACCCTGCAAGCAAAGAATAAGTGGTAGAAACCTGAGTAGAGAAGCTTCCCCATATAGCTTGGACCCTTCCTTGTTCATCTGTTAGCACACCTGAGAATGTACTACCAAAATCTGTATTTTTAGACAGGGTCAGACATTAGTCTGCATGAGTAACTAGCTGGTTAAAAATAAATAAATAAAAGGAGGAAGAAAAAAAATAACATATTTAAACTTACCAGTATCGAGCTCAATTACTTCCATATTAGTTGCTCTGTAACGTGGGGAATCAGCAGATCCTATATTTAGTGCAGCACAAGGATTGGTGACAACAGATTTCCTAGAGGTTGCTTGAAGGCTTCTACTCAACCCAACTAGGTAAACAGAATCTCCTCGACGTAATGCTGGCTCTGAGCAAGGAAATGTAATAAATAAGTCTTTCATAAATTTGGATGAACGATTGCATGTGCAATTAAAACATCTGCCTTCGCACATCATCAAGATCTAAAATTTAGATTTTTTCCAAACAGGTTCATTTTACCTTTAAAATATTCCCTCATCCCTTACCAGGGATATCATTTCATATACCAAAGCTTTTAAATTCCGTGTAAAGTAGTAAATCTATCAAACATTGACTAGAAGTATTAAGTCCACGAAAGTTAATCATCTCCACACTTGTCACTTACCCATCCTCACTAGGAAGAGGAGTAATTCCCTGACAGGAAGGGGACTCAAGATCTTACACTTTGCAGTATTATGAAAACATAATTTTCTCCCAAAATTTCTTTTTACCTTTCAGTCCCAAGGTGGAGCTTGTCCAAAGCATGGAAAAATAGTATCTATGGCAAGAGAAAAATCTTCTTTATCCTTAAATCTAGATATGGCAAAGTCACATCAAAATGATACAAATAAAGCAATTTTCACAACCAAACTGACCTGGAAGTAACTCTGCTGCATGAACGACTGAAGCACCAACAGGTCCCAAAGCAGAGGGGTCATATGATATGAGAGCATAATTGTGAACAGGATGGAGAAATACCACCTGAAATTAGAACGAAGCAGGAACGTGATAAAGAAATACCGCCTTATTGTTTATTCGCTTAGTTACAGAACTAAAGTTCTTAGAAAGCTGTTACCTCTCCTGGAATTTCAACTGGGAAAGCAGCAAATGATAGCATCACATCAGAGGCAGAAATTGCAACTGTATTCTTATCAACTGCAACAAGTCCCATATCTTTAGTGTGATATATTATGACACCAGTTCCAAAGAAATGCTGTGAATGAACACCATCAAGCATGCAAGATGGAGGAACATGGACCTGCATGTACAACAGGATTTTGATATAACAATAACAATAATTGGGGAAAACTGGAACGATAGGAAACCACTGATTTTTTACTTGAAGATGCTAAGAAAAATGATTGGTAGTCATAGAACAGACTATCTAATCCCGATTTTTTACTTGGAAGATGCTTAGAAAAATGAACTTGGATACTCAAATATGAAAGTCATGAGGAAATGAAGAGAAATTTAAACGGAAAAAAGTTGAAAATTGAAAAAATAAAAATCAAGGGAAGCCATAAGCCATATTGCTGCGTTTGGCTTCAACCAGAGCAAAGCACCAAATCGCAATTCGCACACATATCACAGCTAAGACAATTAGACAGACAAGAAGCAAATGAACTTAAGCTTACCACAACTAGAAACACAACACAGGCAACATTTCCAGACATCATATGGAATTCCCAGGCTGAGGCATCCATCACAAGTTACAAGGTCAAAGGTAATATTTAGTTAAGGGATTTGAACACAGAAACATCAAGGAAATCATCTAACACCCGCAGAGGGAAAAAATGTAAATCATATGGTACCTTATGGTGAGGATATAATGAAACTCAAGGAAGAGATGCACCATATCTGATCACTTACGTATGGTGCATGTCCATGCTTTTAAGAGAACATTAATTTAATTGTAATTAAATATTCAAAATAATACCTCAAACATCACAAGAGTAGGCTCAATGACACGCTCAGCAACTGATGCATTTGCTGCTGCAGCAGTTACACCCTGATAATCCATTAAAACATCATCCTGCATAGCATTTGGTTTTCCGACCTTTGTTTCACCAGTTTCATTTAAGGAAACATCAGCAACACTTCCATCAGCAGGTAAATCTTCCTCCATTTTTCGTTTCTTCACTCCAGCATCAGATGCATTGTGGTGAGATACATATGCAGAAGGATCTTCATAATTGGTTTCCATGCTAGTGACACCATCAGCCAACCCATGATTGTTATCTTCATGCACATGTTCCCCACTTAGTGAAACTGGATGGTTGGCGATATTTCCAACATTTTTAAAACCAGATGATAGAAAACAGGAGTCAGGCTGAAAAGCTGGCCTTGGAATCCAGAGGCCTGTACTGTCATCCCGAGTGTATATCTGGGGAGGGGCATACCACTCATGGCGGTCAACTGTCACCAATACAGACTGCATGTTTACAAAGCAAAATCAGCAATGACCAATTGGTTATATCTTGGAGACGTTGTGTAATTAGGTATCAAAGCAATATAGAAATTTACACAATATATATTATATACACCACAGCTTTAATCATGAAAATATTATTGTGTCAGGAGGTCTCAATCTGCTTCTAGAATCAACATTAAATTTTTAATTTCAGTTATTAACAGGAACAACAGATAAAAACACACCAAATCTTTACATGAATCCAATCTTTAGATAAAAAAACACCAAATCTTCATCTGATTTCTAAGTTAGTTATTTGCATTTGTGCTAAAAAAGATCAAGTTGCCATCTGTTTTTTAAAATATCTAATTCATACAAAATTATAGACTTCACTAATTTGATAATATCTGATCATTGATAGTCAAATCCTTAAACAACACACAAGCATTATTTGACAGTGTGGTCAAGTATTTTCCCTAATCCCTATTAACCATGGATCTTAACAGTCATACTCATCATTCAGCATTTGTGAACTCTAGTGACACATAATCTGTAAAACTAAGGAGCATATTCTAAAAATTTACATTAACCACATGTATAAAAAGCTACCGCTATATTAACACACATACTAACAAAATCATGTTTCCTTAAAATACCACACTATCATACACATTTCATTGATTATGGGTCGTGTTTAATTGATGAAAAACTAACAGTATTTAGGTCTAAAAAGGTAAAGCACTTCCCTACAGAAGTCACAACAGACGTGTATCTAAAAATATACAAATTTTCCATAGTTCATATCTTTGATTAACAGTAACCATTACCTTCCTTCGGTGACGATCCATGTAGCTTATGTACTCCAATGGAACTCGAGCACCCCTAGATAGATTAGAGAGAACTGATATCAATTCCTCCACACAAGATATCTCTTCCCCAGCAAATTTCTTAATTATTGCATGGCGAGGAACTCCTGCCCTAAAGAGTATATATCTGCAAAAAGGAAGAATTAGTGATGAAAGTGCATAGAATCTTACACCAGGTCAATAGATACTCTCCAATTATACTTTGGTAACAAAAGCCTATTAGTGTAACCAGGAAAACTGACAATTTATAGGAAATAGTAATGTAACAGAAGATAGGCATACAGATAGAGAGAAGAGACAGACAAACAGAATGAATCAAAAAGCTACATTTTCTATAATTTCTTAAGTATCACAAACAAGGTAAGCATTCAAGATCGATTTCTTCATTAAATCTAATTGGCCACCTCCTTCAGCCTCTCAACAGCAAGCAATTCAAAGTCAAACATCTCTGCTTCAGAGAAGGCAAAATAAAATATAAAAGTTAAAAGACAGTCCGAGTAGAGTCTAACTAACCTGCTGATAAGAAAGAGGATGTATCACTGCCCCACTAACTTCTAAGAAATAATCAGGAGTAATA
>NC_029787.2:122387295-122388132 GCF_000816755.2 Arachis ipaensis
AGTAAGCAGTAAGTTGATTTTAACCAATTGAAGCTGTCAGCTAAATCACAGGCCAGGTTCAAAGTAGCAACAAAGAACCCTAATATTCGCATCAATTTCATTTTACAAGTAATACTGTAATACTTCACAGGTGGCAAAATGCGAGATGCTGGATTCAGTTGGTCATTCCGAGTTCATTCCAAAAAGAGAGAAAAGAAAAGAAAAAAGAGTGACTGGTAATCAGATCACATGTAAATATCATGTTATGTAAGTCCTTCCATTACTTTCAGAACTAAAACAGTATTAGTTTAGTGGTACTAGTAAACCGTAGGACATACAAATTACAAATTTATGATGCTTTATAATTATTATTTATGTTTTCTATGTTCCAGTGTCTTGAACCTCTCTCATCAGAGAGAAGAGGTTGCAGTTTGATCACCACCGTACTGATATTCCTTATTCCCATATAATAAATAAGCACTTGAGTATGCTAATATCATTCATAATCCAAGGGGAAAAAAGTTCTCACCAACAGAGATAATATCTTTGATGTGCCACCCCTTTCAATTTGTAATTCAATATTCTTGTTTACATTGTCATCAAGTACAGTCTCCAGTTTCAGAAACTGAGTAATGACCTGCAACAAAATTGCAGAGTCGTCAAGCTCTAGCAAACTGATTAGAAAACTGGATCCTGATCTTTCACAAGTTATACAAGACCAGAGAAGTCCCTGTTTATGCAGCCTTCAAGCATAAGAAAGTAATTCTTGAAACCAATGATCACTAAAAAAACACAAAACAAAACTCCCAAGATAAAGTTGACCAAGTTATCAAATACCAGGAAGGCATTATTTAGAAA
>NC_029787.2:122388166-122390946 GCF_000816755.2 Arachis ipaensis
CCCCCCCCCCCTCCCCCCAAAAAAAAAAACAAAAAAAAGAAATGAAAAAAAAAAGAGAAAAGGTTAATAAAACAGAGAACCAAAGAATGACAGGTAGAAGCAAAATCGTGTATCATGGCAAACTTACTTCCCCATTGACACGAACAAGCACATCGCCTGGTTCCAAATGTTTATAAGCTGGACCGCCTGGCACCTAAACAAGCCGAGGATTAAGCCCAAAGAATTTGAAATGGATTTCACTCCATAAAAGATTGAAATTCTGAGTAACAATATGCTTACCGCAGAGTCCACAACTAGCATTCCAGTTTCACTAGATGGAGAAGAATGACGTACCATCTACATTATTCATAAACAGGGTAACAATTCAAGGCATATTTAAATGAAACTGCTTCCAAGTAAAGATAGCTTAATATAGATCAAGCAACCTGCTCTGTCTCGCTTTTTAGACCAAGCCTGCGAGTCTCATCAAAACCTTTATGCAGAAAGGTTGCCTGTATCATATTTTACACAAGTTAGAAATAAAAAGGAGATTGCACCATTCCAAAGGACACACCAATTTGAGAAACAAGAGGAAAAATTTTTAAATTATTTCTCCGAATCTTAAAAGAGAAAAATAAGAGCAAACAAGCAGTCAAGCAAACAGAAGACAAAGCAAATTAAAATATGTCAAAAAAACATGACGAGTGAGAAACTGTACAGTTATATTCATCTGTAATGAGCAGCATATAAAATATACAATGAAAAGAATGATGTGACATTGCTAAATTATAATGGATAAAGTGTCTACAATCATCTCACGCTCCTAAATGTAAAAGATTTGATGAGCAGACAAGCTGATTCAAAAGTCAGGGAACGAAACTTGTAAATAACATTGGTATTACTAAATAATACAGAAATATGCATACATCAGTATTTCCATGCTTATAGAGAAAGGGATTTAGATATATAGCCATGTCCATAATAAGTAAAAATTGTGAAGGTCTCAACTAAATTCTGTTATCATAAGGTTAAAAAGTGATACAAATGACAAACCTGAAGTGTACCACGAGGTATAGAAACTGCCTTCCATTTATCAACATATGTTTCACTGCCCTTTTGAATAAATCTCAATGCCCTCACTACCTGAAAAGTATATCATTGTGTTTAGTTGCTCACCAATAGCACAGTCACACTTCTCCCAGTTTACTACAAGAAGCATTAGACAAGTTCAGCATATATATATATATATATATATATAAACTCACTCGTTCTAGAGGTAAAAAGAATGCTGATGCACTTGATGACTTGCTCCCAGCATTCAAGGCCACTGCCCTCCCTTGCCAATCTATAACTGGGGAACCGCTTGATCCTCCTTTGGTCCCAGAGGCTGCCTGAAATGCAAAATAATTAGTAATTTGGTTGCAATAAGCCAATGAACAATTGCTACAGACTATTAAGTACCAAGGGTTTGACCATGAACAGTACTTGTAAAAGACTTCTCTGAAGGACTTAAAAACCAAGTATAAAAAAGATCACTCAATCAGTGAATTAAGGTGTCAAATGGAGGTCCATCAGCTCAGAATGGGTCTCATGCTCAGAAGCAAATTCTCTTTGCCTAAAATTTATAGCAATCAAGCTCCCTCTAATCTCTAATTCTACCTTACATCCAAGTTTTAAATAAATATAAACAACTAATGAATCCTTTTATGATATTGGAAAAACTATAAAGACATTGAAACAGTCCAAAGACAACCCAGCAAAGAAATTAAAGGAAGGTAAATTTGAAAGAAAACTAATAACTTGACCAAACTCATAATTTGAAATTTTGAAGAAAATGTGCAAATCAGCTCATAAACAGTCATTCTCACTTACTTGCATGTAGAAGGTATTGAAGTCATTGTACCCATCCCTGCATCAAATAATATTTTTAACTACCTATTCATGAAAGAAGAAATACAAAGATATATATATATAACCAGATATTTAAAATATACTTCTTATAGTGAGGAGCATCCCTGTCCAACCGAGCAAGAGTACCAGCCAAAATGGAAACCTGAAAGTAAAATTCAAAATAAAATAATAATTCAGAATTTACGTTAGGAAACCGGCCGCGGGGAGGGAATAACCAAGAAAGCATTGGAATAGAAGTCATGGTCCTCTACATAAACAAAAAGCTAGTGACAGTTATGATGAGGAAAGAATATCAGTTGAATGTCAATGTCAAACCCAAAAAAATGCTTATAAATCAATCGATTTAGGAAACCATAGAAAAGAAAATTTATAGAAGACAACAAATGAAGGAACTATGAAGCCAGATGTAAAATTGATTGTGATATGAAACCAATAAAAAAAAGTATTGCTCAGCATAAGGCTGCTATGTGACCAAGAGGGTGAGCCTTGTGTAAAATTGCTCCCAGAGTCCCAGATGCCCTAGAAGTCGCCAGTTCAAATCCAGCTTGCAAGGCTAAGGCTGCGTATGTCTATTCTTCCTAGACACCACCATGTGGAAGCCTTACAGACTGGGGTGTTCTTTTTATTTCACATCCTAAATTACAGCATCATTCTATTTTCCTAAATAGTGCTCTATTGAGTTGGTCATAACGCAAATATTGAGGTAATACCTTCTCACCACTGTCATTGCCAACAACTCTGATTTCTAGTCCAACACATGCAGCCTCAGGTGCAAGAGGTATTTCATCATAATTCAGAAATTGTATAGCACCAGGATCATAACGAAAGAACCCAAAATCATGGACCTGCAAAAGTGTATGTATATAGTAGGTTGTATCAAGAGGCACAGA
>NC_029787.2:122391453-122393201 GCF_000816755.2 Arachis ipaensis
CAATGATAAACCAATCAAATAAATGAAAATAAATTAAATAACAAGTATCTGTGAACAACATACTTAGTTATTATAGTATTTAAACATATGTAAGAAGTCCTGTGCAAGAAGGTTAAAGACATGAATCTTATTTCTTAGCACAAAAGATCTTAAGCTCTTGGAAAGAAATAAGAAAAATGTAACGACAAAACACAACAAAATAGGAATACTAAAGGTGGTTGAGATTATGCATAAAACAATCATCATTTGTACAACAATGTTATACTGATCTTCAATCTGACCATAGGTAATAACCATAGTACCACACAAACAATCTTTTATTATAACTGCTTGTTTCTTAAAAGAAACAGTATGAATAACAATTATTTGCCATGTTTCACATGTCAGTACCAGTTATCACAAAATTTTCCTGCATCCCTCCCAAGTCATGCGAGCATTTGTGCAAATTCAACTAGGTAATTACGGGAAGCAGAATACATTGCAGAAATGACCATTACCCCAATCAACAACGAAAAAGGGATTCTCCTGAGTTACCACCATTACCAATTAACTATGGCAGCACAATGAACTGTCCAAGTCGAAGCTCCGAAATCATCAATTTAACGACAGAAACAAAACCACCAAAAAAAGGAGGGGGAGAGGGAGGACAAAAAAAGGTTCACTCACTGGATCTCTGTATATTGGATGCACTGGAACTTCTTCGCGGTTCAAAAACATGGCCTCTGCAACTACAGGACCTAGACATAACAAATAAAAGAATGTATATGACGAAGATATTAACACCAAATAGGTAGCGAAAAATAGAAGAAACTCCGATCATTGATCGTATAGTGTGGTACCGGGCTTGACAACGTGGCGATTGGTGAGGATGATGCCGCGGCGCTTGTCGACGATGAAGCCGGTGGCGTAGCTGGCACCGGCAGACTCAGTGTCGAACGAGCGGCATGCGGTTGTGCGGAGGACGACGACAGCGGGGACGACCTTGCTGAGTGCTCTCCGCCAATCCTCAGCGGTAGCGACGTTCTCCTGCAACGGGGGCGGATCGATCTCCATGCAGAGCTCATCGGCCTTGACGGCGGCGCCACCAGCAGCATCGGAGTCCAATTCATCGGATCCCAACCTCTCGTCGACTTGATCTCCCATTCTCGTGCTAGCTAGGGTTCAGGAGTGAATGAAGGAAGCTTAAAAGCTTTTGAGAGTGGTAACAAACCAGTGAGTTCACGCCAACGAGTCGAGTGAGTTAGTGAGTGAGTGAGTGAGGTAACAGCTACGCCTGCCAGACAGAGTACAGACTACAGACACAGCTTCAACAGCGAGTTTGGGTTTCAACTTTCAACTCGCTGCCGTGTAATTGTGTAAACGTGACTCACTGACTCACCAACCAGGCCCCTCTTTTTTCCGAACTCCAATTGCAGCTGCTATCATCACACTATTATTGTAGTTCCAATAATCAATAATCAAATCAAATAATGAATCAGTCGTCCTCTCAGAAATTTTCTTTATTGTTTCATTATTTCGCTCATGTTGTTAAGTACTTTCCTTTGCACTACTCACTATTTTCCTTTTTTTTGACAGCGGACACCGCAGCTCAATTTTTATTATTTGTCACTTGGGAAATGTTAAGTTGTTACTTGTTACACACATGGAAAAAAAAAATTTAGAAGTTAGAAGTTTAGAACACACAATTTTATATTCACATAAAATATAGAAAACTTAACTACTTTTTGGTGATTTTTTTTTTTTTTACA
>NC_029787.2:122393276-122400740 GCF_000816755.2 Arachis ipaensis
TCTTCAAATCTAAAATAATGTTAAATAATTGTTTGTTTACATACTTTTATTTTTCTATACAACTCAAACTTAATGACATTGTACAAATTGATATTATCCTCGTGATATATTAAAGGAAAAATATAGGAAGTCAATGAAATATTTGTACAATGAGATGAGTGATTTTATGATATGGAATGTTTATTATCCTTAGTACCCGAATAATTATTCTAAATATTATTAATCAATTGTACACATTGTACAAATATTCTATTGGCTCCCTAACAGAACTATATATTAAAATTCAATTCATTATATTCTATTTATTTATTGTTTATTAAAATTCTGACTCTATTTTTCTGTTGTATGTGCATAACAAATTTTGTGTATGACGTCAAAGACAAAAGGAAGTAGTCAAATTAAAATGGGAAATCCAAACTATACGCCGGCTCAGCTTCACGTTATGCGATGACTCATGGTTTGTTGATACTTATAAGTTGTTGAAAATAAGAACCTTATATAAAGTCTTTTTAAAAAATCACTTAGAAATTCAAGCCTCCCTTGTTGACCATGCAGTCTACTACCATAAGTTTACTCTTTTTTAGTTTTTTTCTCTTTCTCTTTTGGGTTTTCAATAAGCTCCTCTTTTTTAAGCCCGCCAGGAACGAAACAAAGAAGTAACTATTATAATCCATGGCAGACATGGAAACAAAGAAAGGGATAATTAGCCTTTTTAGCACTACCACTACTAGTGTATCATTTTTATACACAAAGTTTCTTTACAAACCAACTACAAAATCATGCTCCTTATCCTCTCACAACTTTGGTTTATTGACAGTCACCAGTCACAAGATACCTACACAAATGGCCTGGACTGGCATACTTCACTTTCAAGTATTATTATCATTTTTCCCCCTCTATGGAAACTTGATCTCGAGTGGAAAGAAAAAGAGAAACTATGATTTTGAAGGAACTTCTGAAGCAATAGGAAGATCACTTGTGGGTGTGCATACAAGAGCCCTTTGCTGTAAATGCCTTAAACTCTGTTCCATGCTAACTTGCACCATCTCAGCCAGCATCTTCTTTGCTTTACCAGATTGATCATCCCCATCAATCTGTGAAATGATGTTGCACACTATGTTCTCAAGAGTGTCTGGCTGAATTTCAGATCTCGGGTAAGGAGACTCTCTTAGCAGCTGCAAAAGGGTGCGTGCCTTCGGCTGAGACTTTGGTGTCCCCTGAACAGTTAGCTCCAGAAGTCCCGGGATCACGCCTTCTCTAAGGATTGGTTCCCTGTATTTACACCTGTCGCTTTCGCACATTGTCAATAGCGCTCCAACGGCGTGCTCCCTGCTCTGGAGTGTCCCGCTCTCAAGAACCTCCACAACTGCCAGCACGCCGCCTTCTTCCAATGTCAGGGCGATTCTTCCCTCGTCGTACTCCATCAAGGATTCTATCAAGGAACAGCATTTTTCAGCTGTTTTTGATGATTTCTTGCAGGTTTTGAGAATGTTGACTATGAAAGGGATTGGATTTGTTTGGAGGATGATGCTGAGGTTATTGGGGTACGTTGATAAGTTAGAGAGAGCCATAACTGCATCAGCTTTGGCTTGTGGGGTTCCATCTCTCAGGATGTCCACGAGAAGAGGAATGGCTCCGCTAGCGCTGATGATCGGTTTGTTTGTTGAAGAGGCAGAGAGTGTGAGCAAAGATGCAGTTGCAGACTCCTGCAGATTTAGATCTTCTGACTTGAGGAAACTGATTATGGGTTCTAATGCACCAGCCTCCACAATATTGATTTTGTTCCTGCAAGATAACAAGTAAAGAGTCAAGCAATGAATATCAGTAAATTATTATGACTGCAGGTATTCAAATTTAATCTGAAAGTAACATCTCATACAATGGCAACGTACAAATTAAAAAAATAAAGGTAACAAGATACATAAACAGAGAGTCCACATGCATAAACAGAGAAGTTATAATATTTAATGTATGTTTACTGTAACTTCATTTAGACATAAAGCAACATTAAATGTACCTAAACAAAATTTCCTGGTCTCTTTTAATAATTGGAGTTCGGTTTAGGGTCAATGGCTTTCTTTTAATCATAAAGGTTGAAGGTACCCCAGTTAGGCCTCATGTGCAAGAAGCCAAGAAACTAGAAAGAAAATGGTCATGAATTAAATCAGGAGCCAAAACAAGAAATTTTAGGCGGTGCATTTAGTTTAATTTCCATAGGTTTTAAACAGGGTCAAAAGAAATTTGGAATGAAAACCACTTCATACTAACTTTGGTATAAGGAAAACGAAAATACATGAAGGTTGAAGAAATCCGACCCATAAATTTTTTAGCCACACTTGTAGCAATGAAAGTGATTTTCCACCCCCTAATAGAGAAAATCAAAACCTTCCAGAACACTCAATATTTTCTCTCCCCTCATATCATATATTCTTCTGTTTTTTTACAACCCCAATTTCCACCTACTCAAGCAAGCATATCATTAATGAGAAGAGCAGGAAAAAAGCCAAGCAGTGGTTGAACTTGAACCGCGTGCAATGCAGAGATTCGAACCATCTCCAGAAAGATTAGACATACAAGAGTTAAATAATAAAGATTTTATAGCTAAAGTGGTTTCCTTTTAATTCATTTAGTGCTATTTTCTATGTTTCACAAACATGACATTAGTAAAGACTCACGGGATTGTATATATTAACTAGCGGTGCATTGGTTAGGTATTTTGGAACGGAATGGAAAGTACCAGTACCTAAAGCAAAATAAAGGAAATGAACTATTCCATTTGCTAGAAGGTGAAAACTAACCCGAAAAAAGATTGCTTCAAGAAGAAGACATCTGCCAAAAAAGAAATGAAAAGAAGCTAAAGGGAAAAAGGAAAATGCACCATGTGAGCCAAAGAAAAACCACTTAACTATCTTCCAATCGGATAAGCCTAATTGGAGTAATATATAAAGCATCCAATTCTTTCTTGTGGTATTGGTACGTAGGCATTCAAGCCATCAGTTGATAAAGCAACTTGTATCAAGACACTAGTACTCATCACAAGGGGAAATTATTTTTTATATATTCAGCAAATTCCTATTTTTTTTACTATTTCATGTCTCTAATTTTAATTTTTCCCATATATTCTCAACAAATATGACCATCTTGCATTCTAAGCCATGAAGAGCTGTTCTAACTTCTAACAAATATCTTATCGGATTCTGAATAACAAGATGATCCAGCCGTCCCTAGAGAATAAAAAATACAAATAATAAAGATCACCAAATACTTATATTTTCAGAGCATCCAATCAGATGAAAATAAAATATATGGGAGTATGGGACCAAAAAAACTGAGGGACCGCCGAATAAAAATCAGAATCTTGCGGTACTACACCAAATATACTAACATCCTGAAAACCCAAATTGCCATTATTTTATTTCTCAATTTTCAATAATATATAGGAATCCCCAACTTGATGACTTTCAAGGCATCATCATCGCACAGGTTCTCTGTTCTCATGAAAAGATCGCACGAATTCCTAAGCAATCGAACGCCAAAAAGCAGAGAAAGCGCATCAAGCATCAAACCACAACACCAATAAAATCACAACGATAATAGCAAATTAACCACCTAACTCCCCCCAAAAAAAATAAAATTAAATAAAAATTAAAAATAATCCACTCATGAAGTCATTCAATAATTAATTAATCACACCGCGAAAGAAACATTTCTTTTGTCCTCTTGAATTTCATATTTCCTTTTTTGCTGAGGAAAAAAAAGGAGGGGGTGAAAAATATCTGTACGTGAAAACAGTAATTTTTTTTGGGACTGGAAGTGAAGTTAGGTACGTACTTTTCATCCTTGACGGCGAGGTTGAGCAAGGCGAAGAGAGCGGGTTCGCGTGACTCGGGCGAGTCGACTCGGAGCATGGAAACGAGCGGACCGACAGCTTCGGAGAGCTGTCGGCGGCAGCGGGGGGAGGTCTTGGTGAGCCTCCGGATGTCGCGGGCTGCCTGGACCTGGAGTTCAGGGTCGCCGGAGTAGAGGAGCAGAAGAAGGAGAATGAGGACTCTCCATGGATGAATAGAGAGAGAGAGAGAGAGAGAGAGAGAGAGAGAGAAAGAAAAATCTGGGTGTGTATGTGAGGGTGTGAGATTTATTTAAGAGGTTGAGAAAAAGAATAGGAGAGAGAGAGAGAGAAAGAGTAATTAAAGGTGAGGTGGAGGTTATGGGTGAGGCGTTAAGCAACAGTTATGAAACAACAGTTATAGACACAGAGATGGTGATGGAGAGAGAGAAAGAGGTGGTATTGTTTGTTGGCTACATGCTTGGGCCTTGTGAGAATGGGAGGTAGTAGTAGTTCGGTAAAACTTTTCTTAGATCATGCTTTAATATCTTTTACCCCATTTTATTTATTTATTTATTTCTTCATTATTAAATTGTGAATTTTTAAAACTTAATATATATTTTTAGGATATAAGTTAATTAAATTTTTATAGAATTTAGTTATGTTGTATTTTTAAAATATTGTTTCATAATACAACAACAACAACAACAAAGCCTTGTACCACTAGGTGGGGTCAGCTACATGAATCAAACGTCGTCATTGAACTCTATCATGTATCATGTCTAAAGAGAAATCGTTTACATGTAGATCTCGCTTGACCACCTCATGGATGATCTTCTAAAGTCTTCTTCTACCTTACACCCCTTGTCCATCTTCCATCTCATCCACCCTCCTGATCTCTTTCCCTTATATCTTCATTTCTTATTTTATCCAATCGCGTATGACCACTCATCCATCTCAACATCTTCATCTCTGTCACACTCAACTTATGTTCGTGCTCTCCTTTGGCCACCCACACTTCGTACCATAAAGCATTACCGGTTTTATAGCAGTGCGATAGAATTTACCTTTAAATTTTAAAGGCATTTTTTTGTCGCATATAAAACCAGATGCACTTCGCCATTTTGACCAACCTGCTTAGATCCTATGATTTACATCATGTTCAATCTCTCCATTATCCTATATGATGCACCTAAGATACTTAAAATTTTTTAACTTTTCGTAAGATGTTTTCTCCAATCTTCACCTCTATATTAGGGTTTTCCCTTCTCAAACCGAACTTACATTCCATATATTCCGTCTTACTACGGCTTATGCGCAGACCATACACTTCTAAGGCTTCTCTTCATAAGTCCAACTTCTTATTTAAGTCTTCCATGGACTCTCCCATAAGGACGATATCATCGACAAAAAGCATGTATCATGGCACATGCTCTTGAATGTGTTCTGTGAGTTCTTCCAAGACTAATGTGAAAAGATATGGAGTTAAGGATGATCCCTGGTGTAATCCTATACCAATAAAAAATTTCTCTGTCACACCACCTTGAGTCTTCACACTAGTTGTGGCCCCATCATATATATGTCTTTAATTGCATGAATATATGCGATCCTTACTCTCCTCTTTTCTAAAACCTTCTATAAGACCTCCCTTGACACCCTATCGTACGCTTTTTCCAAATCAATAAACCAAGGTTCTGAAAACCAATTCGAACCGGTCAAACCGTGAGCCGAGGGGAAAAACGGTTCGGACAATAGGCAAAATCGCATATTTTAAAAACCGTGATCAAACCGGCAAACCGGTCGGTTGAACCGAACCGTGACCCGACCGTTTTTGGAGAACACAACTAAACGTTGCCGTTTTTCACTGATTCACTCACTAAACCAGCAATCCCTAATCTAATCTTACTCCATCGCGTAACTAATCGATCTCCATTCTCCTCTCCGTCTCTTACACACACTCAGTCCAGGGAGGAGGGCTGCCTCTCAAGTCTCAATCTCATCGAGCTCACCTCCGTTCAGCCACCGCCTCGTGCTTGCTCACTTCCCCTCCATCGCGCAGCAGCCATCGCAACCTTCGAAGCCACCGTCTGCTCCACTAGTCTTGCATGCTCTGTTTCCCGCAGTGCTCTCGTTGTCTCTGTCTCCCTTGGTCACTCGGTGTCTCTGGCTCTGTCTCTCGGTGCCTTTGTCCCCCTCCGAACCACTGGCTATTGCATGTTCTGTAGGTAATTTTTTTAATTAACTATGAATTTATGATTGAACTCTAATATAGTGAAGTTCTGTGAACTCTAAATTTATGATTGGCTGATATAGTGAAGCTATGTGAATTCTGATTCAAGTAATTCAACTGTGAACTGAAATGGTGATATAGTGATATAGTTTTTTTGTGAACTGTGAAGTATGAACTGATATAGTGGTATAGTAATCGAATAAATGATTGAATATTATTTTTGTTATTTTGATTTTTAGTTTTAATTGATGTTATTAACTTGGTAATTTGATAAATTATTGTTTTAGTGTTGTTCTTGACCTTTTGATTATTATATTGTGTTTTGCTATTGTTGATTTAATAAATTGTTCATTGAGTGGAAGATGAAAACCTGCCATGATAAACCTACTCTTGCCATGTTAAACCTGTCATGTTAAACCTACTCAATTTATTTCATTCTTGGCATTCATAACAAGGCTTTTCATTCATTGCAAGAGTGGTGGTACATCTTGATGAAACTATAATGATGTAAGCATGGATAAATCACAAGCTTGATATCTAACATACTTTATTCCACAAACAGAAAATTCACATGATAGAAAAAAAAAAGAAGAAAGAAAACGCATGCAACTTTGCATGGCCTCTGATCTCCTCTGGTTGTTCTGTTAGGCATATCACAAACAAGTCTCGCAAGCCACAAGGGTTTAGATAAGTGTGGGATTAATGTAGCAAAACGGTAGCAAGTTATGGCGAATTTTGATGATTGATGATAAACTTGGATGTTAGCATTTTATGTTTGGTTGGTTATTTTTGTTATTTGATTTTTGAGTTTGTATTTGAATGAGATTATAACATTCTGGTTTATGTAGTATTTTTAATTTGGATGATATTTTAAAATTTATATTAGACTATAATTATGTTTTAGTGTGTTTATTTATATTTTATTTATTATTTTATTATAAAACGGTTTTTTTGATTAAATTATAATCGAATCGATTAAACCAATAAATTAATAAACTAATAACTAAAACGGTTCAATAATTAGTTTGGTTTTTAGAACTTTGAAAACATCATACCCACGCCTTAAAATAGACATGTATAACCATGGATAACATAGACCAACACTAAAAGTCATATTTATTTTTACTGAGCCTTCGTTATTAATTAAATAAAATCGGAAAAAATCTTTTGTATTTTTTCTGTGTTTTTGGAGGGTGTTGAAGCATAAAAGCTATTTGGAATTTTTGTTTTTGTGCACCACCATGCATATTGTTAGAAAGCGCTTTAATAAGCCCTGTGCCCTATTTTTGATAACATTAAGTCATTAACCTTCAGAAAATTTCTTTGGGAAGAGTAGGATTGGATGAAGAGTAAAGACTTGTACTTAATTTAGAAAGAACATGTGCCATGATTTTTTTTTTTTTGGTAG
>NC_029787.2:122403084-122404089 GCF_000816755.2 Arachis ipaensis
ACCTTACACCTTACATTTTTTGGAATGCAGATACATCATACATTTTGACCGTTACTATTTTAGTATATTATCTTAAATTTGAATATTATATGGATGAAAAAATTGGATTACTAATTCAGTTTAAAAAAATTAAATAAGATAACTGATAATTTAAAATCTCTTCTTAAGACATAATATTAACAATATCTTTATTTAAATTATTAAACCTTACATTTTTTGGAATGCAGATACATCATACATTTTGACCGTTACTATTTTAGTATATTATCTTAAATTTGAATATTATATGGATGAAAAAATTGGATTACTAATTCAGTTTAAAAAAATTAAATAAGTTTCAACATAACTGATAAACCAGAAATTTTAAATACTGACAAATCAAATAAATTTATAGAGAAATACTATAGGTTATCAAAATTTATTGTCTTTTGTTATTATTTAGTCATTAACTTAATTCTTTTAATTTAATTTTTTTAGTCTAATAATACAATAACAGATTTTATTCCATATTTTAGACATTAATAATTAATTAATAATTAAAAATAATAAATTATGATAATTTTCTAACATTTCTCATTTATATATATACTGAAAAAATTGTATTAAAAAAATATTAAATTTATTCTCAAATATATTTAAATTATTACAGGATATTCTCATAAGTATATCACGCTTATACAACTTAGTTATACAAATTAAATTTTTTTTTTAACAAAGATAAGAGATTCGAACCCGCAACCTCTTAATTGAGTTTGGGGAGACTATGACATTTAAGTTATAACTTATTGGCTAATTATACAAATTAATTAATCTAATATAATAGTCTATTTGTATAGAAATTTTATATTCTATACCAATGTCGCAAAACTATTTAAATACAATTTCTAGAATTTCTTTTTTATATCTATCTATCTATCTATCTATCTATCTATCTATCTATCTATCTATCTATCTATCTATCTAAAATTGAGTTTTCCACTAACTAATAGAAATGAGGTGTCGATT
>NC_029787.2:122404137-122407614 GCF_000816755.2 Arachis ipaensis
CTATTTTATCATATGTACTTCAATTCACATATATATATATATATATATATATTGACTTTTTTTTATTCACAATTAATATATACATTGTTCGTGTATGTGGTTTATATATTAATGTTATTATTGATTTTTTTTATTATTTTTTTGTGTCTCTTTGTTGCTCTTTATTTTAGTTATATTAATTGATTTTTTTGTATTGATACTCTTTTTATTTGAAATATCGTGACAATTTAGAGTGTATGTTATGACCCATGTGATATTCGTTAATTTGGTGTATCTTTTTAGATGGTTTATGTTATAATGTGTTTAAAGAGTTGACTTAAAATTATAATATGATATCTAAAGAAAAAAATTATCAGAAGGTAGAACAAAAAAGAAGAAGAAGAAAATGATGACAATGATAAAGATGAAGATGAGAAGGAATTTTGAGTTATACATAATTTATCATAGAATAGCACTAAAATTTTTTAATTATATGACACAAAAAATTCTCAATCTTAACACTGAAATTTCTTAATCATGACACGAGTTTTTCTTGTTAAGATAATAAAAACAAAAATCATGAGAATGTAGAAGAAGAAGAAAAAGAAGGAAAAGACAATGACGATGATGACTATGATGATGATGATGAAGAGTAAGACGAGGAGTTTTAAGTTATGTAAAAATTATCAAAAAAATAGTTAGCATTGAAATTTCTTAATCATAACATAAAAATTTTTTAACCGTGTCATTTGATGTACTTTTTTTATCATTGAACTAGTTGGGTAGTCTTGAATTCATATATAAGATGTTTAGTTATTTCTGTGTTATTTATAATAAATTAATGTATTTTTTGCTCTAAAATACATTTAAATGTATTTTGTTGGTTAAGTGAGTTAAGATTTTGAACTTATAATTCTTTAAATATTTCTTTGTGTCATTTATAAAAAATTTCTATGGCATTTCTAATTAGATGATGTTTTTGTTATTACCTAATTGATTGTTGTGTGGTATCAAATTTAAGAAGAAGAGAAAAAGGAGTTTTTAGTTATGTGAAATTTATCAGAAAATTACACCAAAATTTTTTAATCGTAACGCAAGAATTTTTTATTTTTGATATCGAAATTTCTTAAATATGACAAAAAAATTAATCGGGTGATATTTAACTAAAAAATAGAAAAAAGAAGATGTGATAAGTTTATAACTTTAAAATGCAAATAAAATTAAAATAAAAAAATTCTCAATCTATAAATAAAATAAAATAAAATTTTAATAAAATTTTCAATTTGAATTAGAGTAGAATACAAATTCTATCTTATCTTACTCTATCCATGGTTAGGCTATGTCTTTTCTGGTCTCTACTGGTCTTTGGTCTTATTAATTATTATCTTTTTCTTTTCTTAAAAAAATTGAGAGATTTCATATTTGCAAAATTGCCAGTACACACCATCCACGTGTTTTAAATTACAGGGGTATACGGGCGTATTTTATGGTGGTGTGGGGGCAATCAAGGATATATAGGAGTATTATTTTTCATTTTCATAATATATATATATGCAACAAAATTGAATAAAATTAAAATTAATATTAAATATGCTCTTAGTATTATTAAAGCACCAATAAATCCAATAAAAAAAGCACCAATAAATCACGACTTTGTGGTGAATATAGATGTTATGAAAGTCCATACATAATAAATAAATGACGACTTTTTGAATGATTAGACCCTAAATTACCTAACACTTCAAGAATTTTTATTAAGATAACGAGATGCTCTCCTGGTATGAACTGATTACATATAAGTGCTAATTATTGCTCCTCTTTAGTTACAAACGTTACAATTACTAAAATACTAATAGCCAATATTTTTTACGGAAAAGCTCTGTATGCTTTACAAGTTCATTAAACAATAAAATCAAAATATGCGCTGCTTCAGATAAACGGGTACAAGGGACATGCCGATATTGAACAAGAAATGAGCCAAGTTGTTTGGAACTCTCAAAGCAAAGACTCATTCGATAGGAATTGGAAGGATTTTCTGCTGAATTTTGGTCTTGCGGACAACAAGTGGCTTTCAGGTAATGTCTTTTTAAAATCTGCAGCAGAGGTGTAAATTGCATGTTTTCTCGGGTGTATTTATAGACTGTGTTTGGGTGTATTATGCAGATCTGTACGAAGACCGTCACATATGTGTTCCTATCTATCTGGATCACCACTTCTGGGCAGGGATGAGAAGCACACAAAGGAGCGAGAGCATGCATTCATTTTTTAACAAGTATATCACCCGGAACAGCTCGCTTATTCAGTTTGTCAAACAATACGATAATTGCCTCGGAAGCAGGGAGCAAGCAGAGAGAGAATCAGATGCTGCAGATTTTCATACGCTCATACCGTGTGCAACCAAATCCTGCATTGAAGCTTAGTTTCAAGATGCGTACACTCACGCAAAGTTTAGGGAAGTCCAAGCGCAATTCAGAGGAAAGGCGAATTGCATCACCAGATTAAAGAATTCTGCTCTAGGCTATTCAGTATACGACGTCGGAGAACAAGTTTTTTTTGAGATGGTGTATATCTGCAGGCTGTGTATTTACAGTTTATGGCTTTAAAAGTCATTCTGTTGTTGAGTTGTTGCGGTTAGGGTGTATGGTATTAGACATGATTGGGTGTATTTGAATCATATCTATGGGTGTATTCACAGTTCTGACACGGTGTATTTTGCAGCCTCTCTCAGTTGTTGATGACGAGCTTGTTCCAAAGGTTGGAATGACCTTTACTTGAAGATGCTGGAAAATTTTACAGAAACTACGCCAAGACTGCAGGTTTCTCTACAAGAGTTCGGTGCACAAATAGGAAGGGAAACGAGATTAAGAACCAACTGATTACATGTAGCAGAGAGGAAAAATGGAAATCTAAAATATCTCCGACTGAGAAGACCAATCCGACAGCCGGTCTAAACTGTCCTGCAAGAATTTATATACACACATTGAAGGATGTCGGTTCTTGGATCATTTCAAAGGTTGTGCTGGATCATTCACACCCCTGCTGTCCAAGCAAAGCAGAGATGCTCAAATAGTACAGGGAACTAAGCATGTCCATTCGTCGTACGATAGAGAATAACGAGGAGGCTGGTATCAAACCTAGCAAAACCTACCAATCATTTGTTGCGGCTGCCGGGGGTCACCGCGAGCTAAATTTTATCGAAAAGGACGTGAGGAATTACATTACCAGGGAAGTGCGGAATGTTTCCGAACAAGAATATGCAAAGGAATTTGGGAAATATTTGTTAAGAATGAAAGAGAAGAATCCGAATTTCTTTTTTGAGCTCCAACTCGAAGAGGATCAATCGATTAAGCTGGCTTTTTGGGCCGATGCAAGAAGCAGAGCCGCCTTTGAGTATTTCGGAGACGTCATTTCATTCGACACCACCTACAACACAAACAGGTAACAAACTGCCTCTGTTTAAGATGCTAAATTAATTTATTTTTACGAATCCGCATCAGA
>NC_029787.2:122407699-122419535 GCF_000816755.2 Arachis ipaensis
CAAGAAGCAAGAGGTTCGACCAATTGGTTTTTCGTTCGCAAAATATTTGCGAATTTGCATCCGAATCGGAGGAGCTGACTGTAATTCTGCACCGTGCGTACGATAACATCATGGCTGAGGTGGAATCTTTAAAAGCCAAAAGGAAGGGGACATCTTCTTTATCCCACGAAGACGCCAACTTGGAATCCGTTAACGAGCTTCAAAGCCCGCCAAGGATTCGAACAAGAGGACGTCCAAAAAACAGGCTAGGTTCAAAGCTGGAGAAACAGATCGCAAATGCCACAAAGAAGAAGAAGACAAAAGTTTTAAGCGAGGTAAAAGTACTGTTCTTTAAATTTGTGGCGATTGAGTTTATTTTTCTCGTTAATAGTTTAGGTAATGTGTGTGTGTTATATTTCAGATAAACCTTTTTGATGCTGCATCAGTGGCGCATTCAAATTGCAGCCAATATCAAGGACACGTTATGAGTTATCAGTTCAGGGTACCAGCAGCAGGGGATAACTCGTTGGGTGTATAGTTTTATAGAATATGGGTGTAAAAGCACTGTTATTTTGGGTATATTTTTGTTAATTCACAATTTACATATAGACACATATATAGATACATATAGAACAAAAGCTGTAAAAATTCTCAGGTTATGGGTTTATATTTGATTTGATGTTTTTCTTCATATTTTAGTACATGTAATTCATACATTTTGAATACAGCACAGACAGTTTGGGTGTATATTTTATGCAATCTTGGGTGTATTATTAGACTTGCGTTGGGTGTAACAGTTTATAATTTGCGTTTATATATGCCTTGATTTTTCCTTCATATTTTACCACCTGTAATACAACTTTTGAATACATCACAGACAGTTTACCAGCACAGATAGTTTAACTATGGGGAAAAATATACATGGAATAGAAGTTGTTGATAAATGGCAAATATTTACATTATTTGTTCAATTTACAAACTACCAAGCAGTTGGATTACCCAGTTTCTATATCAGCAGAATTAATCTGACAAAACGGACTTAATAATACAGAGGATGGCTTCGACAGCCTTATAGCACTACTCTCTCTAATTGCCCGATCTCTCTGTGTATTCATCTCACTGAATAGTATCCAGGAAGCGTACTCCACTCTGTAGTGGTCCACCTCCTCCTACAATTAAAAAGTATATTCTGTTTAAACAGCAATATTAATTCAGTAAAGTAATACAGAGTTATATGGTTCTAAAGACAGTTACCTGTGGCCAATTATCCCATTGATACTTCCCCTTTTTGATGTTTTCCGGCTCAATTAACTCCATCCACTTCATAACGTACACAGCGCAGTCATAGCTGAAAACGAAGAAAATAAATTACAAATCTCATTTACAAAAGTTTAATGTTCAGAGTCACAAATTTATACCTTGTTTTTTGGCCTGATATTTTAACATATGGTGATTTAATTTCCTTCTCCCTCTCCCCTTTCTGCAGAGGTTCCCCGCCGGCATATGTTATCAATCTTGAAAATACGTATCCCTTAAATACGAAAACAAATCAGTAATACACCCGAATGAATGGATAAGATACACCCAACTGAATGGACAATATACACCCATCAGAACTAAAGAAATAGACCTATCTATTAAAATAAAGAAGACAGAGGCAACTTACAGTGAATTTATTAATGGCCTTTCTCTCATCGGTGGGAGCTTTTTTGTGTAGCGGGTCAAGTATTTGACATTTCCGCTTTCTTGTATTTATCAGCCATAACCACCAATGCCCCGAGTAGCAGACAGGGGCAAAAATCTGAAGGATTGCCACACGTGAACAGTGTGTTATTTTATTTTGCAAATAAGTAAATAAGCGTACTAACAAATTTAGCAAACGAAAACTTACATATGGGTGCGAAGTCAATTTTTTTCTATCTATGAAGGGAATGAAACTCGGGTAGGCTTCCACCCTGAATTCCTTTTTCGTTTTCGGTGATACGAATTCCCCGTTTGGGTGATCCGAAAGTGCCATGTACTGCAAGAATTGCGAATCAAGAAATGAAATACTAAACTTACACCCAATGGAACGTAAAAAATACACCCAAATCAATACAGAAAATACACCCAAAGTTCGGAGAAGTAACACTTACCACAATATCGGGGGGGGAGACAGTATATTTGTTCTTTAAACCTCTTTTCATTTTTGTTGTTGAGGATGAGGCAGATGGCAGATACAATCTAGAAATATATGCCAAAATCAATTTTACATTAATAAGCATTGTAATTGACTTTGGTGTAAAAAGATTAATGTTATTCTAATATTACCTGAGATTCTATATCACTTTTTGCCTGTAGGGAGGCAAGGTGCATTCTCATCAAAATGTATTCTCCTTGGCTAATCAGAGTGCACATTTCCTCGTACTCGTTAGTATTGCCATCTGCATCTTCCTTCAGTCTTGTCCCCCAGATGTAGCACTTTTGTTTCATATCATCCGTAATCTGATATAATCCCCCAGGAGTTCGAAACTTTGCAGAACTTTCTCCCCCAATCTCCCTCTGAATTTGTGAACTTGTGTTTTTTCCTTTCGCCGCGCTGCTTGCTATTCTTTGGACCAAACTGTCCAATTGTTCTATCAAATTCGCAGCTTCTGGAGATTTTTCCCTTTCTGTCTCCTGCGTTGACGCCCCCTCCTGGCTTCAATCAGTCAATCCAAGGCTGAATGATGGCACCCCTGGATCTGTTTTAGAAACATAGGATGCTGTCCGTGCCATCATCAACAGGGCAGCAGCGTCTTCTGCGTCTGGATGACTGCGTCATCATGTATAAGAATAAGAATAAGAATAAGAATATACGGATGATAAGCAAAGATTGATTTTAGTCTGATGAACTTACATTTTAGTTGGAGCTGGGGGAACCGTGGGTGTGGTCTCTTGAAGTTGTTTGGGGGTTTCAGGAGTGCTGCACAGTTACAAAAAATTAATCACGGCATAAAAGAAACTAATCACATCAATATACACCCAAACTGTTAGCTAATATACACCCAAACTCCAAACAAATATACACTCAATACTATTTCTTACGTTTCTGTAGTCCCTTCAATCTGTAGCATAGAGGTTGGTTCAAAATCTGTCTCTGTGGTTGTTTGGGATGCCGGCACAAAAACCAGAATCGGGACTCTAAACAAGAAGAAAAAGGAAAGGTTAACAATGCCTTTGAAAATAATAAGGTTATAAGGTTGAAATATTATTAGAAAACTCACATTGCAAGCGCTTCCGACGGTGTCTGTTCCCTCACAACCATCATATTCGAATCAGACGGACTCAACCTAAAATACACCCAAAGAAATTCAAGAAATACACCCGAACAATTCAAAAAGAAGACAGGCTTTGTTTTTTTGAGAACTTACATACTTGCAGTTTTTGCTTTTTTTTCCTGCCTTTTTTTTCTTGAATAAAATAATAAAGGAATTTTTTTTCTAAAAAAAATATATACAGAATTAGAAGTAGAAGGGTAATAGAAGAACAAAAGTAACGGTTATTTGAAAGAGAAATTACATGCTCTGTGACGGCTGGTTTACACTACTCTGTTATGTGTGTCCTTGAGAGGAAGGACCATCACTTCCCAAGTTCACAGCCGGTATTCTAAAACAGATTTCATGTTATTCAGACAAAATAAGATACAGGTATAAAATACACCCAAATGAATGCACAAGATACAACCAACCGAATGGACAATATACACCCAACACAACAAACTTAATATTCCAACTTATTAAACAACATACACCCAACTTGATCCACACAATACACCCAAATGGTTCCACAAGATACACCTAAATCATGATAACAAGATTTTATTAAATAATAAAGCTTCTTACGTTTCAGACGACACATAGCGACCTTCTGTCGATCGCAGGTCAGGTTGATTCTCCCTGCGAAACAAGAAACAATTATTAGCATACAAAACACAACAAAATATGAAATAGACAGCCCAGCAAGACATACCCATCTGCAGCAGATTTATCAACGTTTTGCCCTAGCCATTCATCCAGTTCGTCACTTGATATTTCATATGTCTCACTACATTCATAAAAGAAGATGTTAACAAAAATAATTACGATGATAGACGGTAATATAGCTTACGAGGTACTGTACCCGTCAAAGTATTGGTCTTCTTTAGGAGGTGAATCCTCCACGACAACTTTTTTCTTTTTTGGTTGTGTTTTGGGTGGAAAAAAAAGAGTACCAATTAGAAATAAAAAGTTAATTTTATCACAATATTATGCAAAGAAGTGCTTACTTTTTTGGTGTTGTTTTTGTTTTTTTCTTTTTCTTCTCCTTCTCTGCAGGTGATGATTCTTCGCTCCTATAAGTTAATAATAGACACTTCAGTTAATACACGAAATCTTTATAATGAAGCCAAAAGAAAGGAGTAATAATTTCAAGACATTACTCATCACTTGTTTCAGATTCTGATTCTGAATCAGAATCTGACTCCTCTTGCCTCTGCTTTCTTTTTCTGGAGTCCATTCTGAAAGGCAAACAATGATTATTTAGAACATACTAAAAATACACCCAATGTGATCAACAAAATACACCCAACTCGAAAAAGAAATTACACCCAAGTATGGTACTTACTTTTTCCCCTTTTTGATAGGGTGTTTTCTTGCTGAATCTTCTGAGTCTTGTTGAGTCTCATACTCAGAGGTAGAAGTGTCACTGTCAGTAGCTGTTTCTGTCTCCGAAGACGATGTTGGACTCGCCTTCCTTTTTTTTGTTTTTTTTATTTCTTGTTTTTTTTTCTTTTTTTCTTTTTTTTTTTCATTTTTTCTCTTGGTCTTGTCTCCGCCATCTTCACAATCCCCTGAAACATGAGATATTTTAGCTAGCAGCATTCAGGTAAATAAAATACAAGCAACATATTATGTTTACTTACCAAAATTTTTTCTCTTTCTGCAGTCATTCTTTCCACCAACTGCTCCTTAGTCCAGTTGGCAATCCAAGGCTTTGGTGGTCTTTCAGCCCTCTTCTTGCCTTTGTTTTCAGAAAGATAAAAGTATATTATCATCAGGGCAAAGAGGCAGCCATCAATTGCCTTCTTCTTCTTCTCCTGGTAGTCTGTGATGCCCTTGATAATGAAGGTCAAAACATGCCCCCCAGTTTCTCTCCGATATGCCGTCCATCTTAAAAATTGGGGCCAGGTGCACGGGCGATATTTTGTTTATCGTCGTTGGCAAAAGGAACGCCATCTGTATGTAGAGGATGAATATCCTCTTAAACATCAGGTGTTCCTCTTTGCTGCCAACGCCTATTTCCATCATTTCATCGGTAAGACTTTTGAGGGTCTTACCCTGGAATCTTCTAAAAATTATGAGTCAGATACACCCATTAATAACAGTAAGATACACCCATAGATATGAGTCAGATACACTCATTGATAACAGTGAGATATACCCATAGATATGATTTAGATAAATCCATATAGGTATCACTCATCAATTTATTTGAGTTGGTGTCTATTGGAAAGTAAAAGCTCCTTATAAATGCTTAGCAATTGAGTTAAGCTCTTGGAAAAATACTAGTACAATAACACTTTTGTATATTGTCTTTAACTTTCGCAAAAAGATTCATTGTTGTTGCAATACTCAATTCACCCCCCCTCTTGAGTAATTGTGCCTAGGTTCTACATTTTCTTGCTGCCATTTTATCTGAAACGAAAAATAAAAAGTCAAGGATATCAGTAAGATACACCCATATATAAGAGTCAGATACACCCATTAATAACAGTAAGATACACCCACAGATATGATTCAGATACACTCATTGATAACAGTGAGATATACCCATAGATATGATTTAGATAAATCCATATATATCAGTCAGGTATCACTCAAACATGCTTCAATATCAAATTAATTGAGATATCAGTAAGATACACGCATATATGAGTTAGATACACCCATTGATAACAGTAAGATACACCCATATGTAAGAATCAGATACACCCATTGATAATAGTGAGATAGATATTATTCAGATACATTCATATATATCAGTCAGATATCAGTCAAACATGCTTCAATATCAAGCCACATTATAAGTTCAAGCAGTATACACCCCCCAATCTACGAAATAAACCCCCAAAAATCAACAACAGTAGCAGGAGAACTTAGAACAAGAACGTAGAACGACGTAGAACTTAGAACAGTGTAACAAAGAAGCAAGAATAATAGCCCAGTAAACCCTAGAAGAACGACGTAGAAGAAAAGTAGAATATACAGTAATCTTAATGAACTTACGTTGAGTGTTGTTGCTTTGTTTTCTCTTCAGATTCTTCACGGAGAGTTTGATGTTGTTTTGATGGAGGTTTCGAACAACGATTTGTATATTTTGAACTTTGATTTTTGCTCGAAAATGGGAGTGTTTCCTTGTTTTCGAAGCGTTTTGAAAAATGGAAGAAGTGGAGGAAGTGGAAGAGTCTGCCATACGTAACCGTTTGTATTGAGCGCGTGATTTTGACGCGCTATGTTATGCTTCTTTATGCGCGTGTCTTCAATTTGGGCTGGGCCAACTTAGATGCTTATAAACTTGTATGTGTAGCAGGCCCGTATTTTTTATTAATCAGACATTATTGTTCTTACAATTAAACTAATCATCATGAGGGAATATTGAGAAATGAGTATAGAACAATCCAAACAGAAGGTTGAAATTACCATAAAACTTTTTTTCTTTTTCAAGAGAAAATATACCGAACGCCATTCCTAGTATACTTCCCTTTTATCTATAATGAAAATCAATATGTAATAAAATTAGGATTTAGTTGATATAGATAAGCTAAAAGACTAACAATGCATCTAGAAATTACTTTGTGCTCTGTTTTAATATATTACTAATAGATTAATATGTTTTTTAGTTAATATTTTTAAATATTATTGATTAATTATTAGACAAAAATAATAAATTCTATTGGCTCTTTAACATTATTGTTGAGTTTAAAAGATAATAATGATATTTTTTATAACAAATATATATTTGGTTGGGTTGAAAGTCCAAAAATTTGTTTGATGTAAGTGTTGTTGTACAAACCCATATGATAGCTGAAATTGACAAAATATGCTAAACTATTTTGGGATAATTGAACATTGAATGGAGTTACAAGCCGCTGCCTTTCTGATCTAACAAAAATATATATATTGAGACTCATTGATGCTGCACTATGTCCAATCTGTTCGGGTAGTGATAATTTTAAAAAATAAAGTTGCCGATCTTTAATCAAAGGAAATAAGAATTTCATAAACTATTGAAGCTAGAGCCTCATCTTCTCAGGCCCAAAAATTAATTGTGTAGCCCAAATAATAGAACCAAATGTTTGAAGTGTAGCTACTTGGACCAAGACCATAGCCTAATTCATTAGCTTCACGAAGGAAAAAGATATTTGTTGCTGGTGGAGCTTTGTCATTTCGGGTAAAGCACAGAGAAGAAAATAGAGGCTACTTTCTTCTGCTGTAAATCAATGACTGACATTGAAACTTGGGGCTAAAGCAACAAGATTAAAGATTTAGATTTGGATAATACATTAAAGAACTCATATCAATGGAACTGTTGCTGCTCATCTCTCTTCTGTGCTACTTATCTCTGTTCTTAATTCTTGATTTTCTAGTCTAAATTTTTAGAAAGAAGTAGAAGACTTTTGCTAGCTTAATATTCAATGTGTTAACTTTGTTTGCTTGGTTACCTCATACAAAAAGAGGAAAGAATCAAAGTTTAGGAAGGAGAAAAATTTTCAAATCCAAACCTAACCAAAACTTTCACTATTCAAGTCTGAAGTTTTAGAAGATATGCACGTACACTAAAGAGATCATTTATCCCAAACGAAAGGTAATATTTGAGAGTTTAAAATCTGAGTTAAGCTTATAGAATTTGAACTGTTCTACATCATCTCCTTCATGGGTTATCATTGAATATTCAGTTTTTATGCGTTATCTTTCTTGGTTTTGATTCAATGAAAAAGGCATATATGTAAGGTATTAAGAAAAAGTCATTGAGAGAAAATGCAAAGAGAGGTAACTTGGAGAGAAAAACCAATATTTATGTCATATCTCTTTTGATTGTATTTCTGTTTTGTTTCATGATCCTTAGAGGATTCCCTTATTAAGTTGGGTGAGCACTTAGTGGTTGAGAGTCGAGAGTGAACCAAGTCAAATCAAGTTTGAGTAGAAGTTTAGTTTGTTCCGGATAAGATTGGATAGAATCCTAGGAAATTGATGAATGTAAATTTTTGAAAAGATAACAGTGGTGGAGACTTTATATAAGCTATATTACACAAAATAGATGAACCAGGATATATGACTAAGTCATTTTCTCTTTCCTGCTCTGTTTCTAATTTCATTCTCTATGAGACAAAATGAAATTGTTTCCTGCATAATCAATCTTACAGTTAAAACAAAAGAATAGTTTTACTTTTTAGTTTGAGACTAAGGGCCAGTTTGGCTAAACTTTTTAAATAAGTTCTTTTGAAAAAAGAGCTTAAAATATAAAGACTTTTATTAATATTAACTTTTAAATAAGTTATTTTGAGTTTGGAAAGTTATTATGAAAGTCATAAGTTATGAGTTATGCATTAAATAAGAGTGATAAAATAGCTTTTGAAAATAGGAGAAATCATATTTTTTAACTTCTTCAAAAGCTCTTTTTTTGAAAACCAGTTTGGCTAAACTTTTTAAATAAGTTCTTTTGAAAAAAGAGCTTAAAATATAAAGACTTTTATTAATATTAACTTTTAAATAAGTTATTTTGAGTTTGGAAAGTTATTATGAAAGTCATTATTTTAAAGTTATGCATTAAATAAGAGTGATAAAATAGCTTTTGAAAATAGGAGAAATCATATTTTTTAACTTCTTCAAAAGCTCTTAAATAACTTTTTGAAAAGTTAAAGATTTATCTAAAAAATTATACCAAACACATTAATGTAACTTTCTATAAGTCAAAAATTAAAAAAAAATAACTTTTTGATGTTTCCAAACGGGTCCTAAATCCTTTTCTCTTTCTACAATCGTCGTTGCCTACCGTACCTCCTCTGAAAAGCCTCTAAACTCCGCTACAATTGTTCGAACTTCAACAACAGCTGCAGCAGCAGCAACAACAATCACTACTTATTGTGTCTTTCACTAAGTCGTCGAGTCACAACTTGTTAAATACACTAGCGGTGTAGCGTTATTTCCTCACTTCCACCGCCGCTAACAAGATGAAGTAGGCATTAGCAGAGACAGATCCACGTATAGGAGACCGGGGCAAGTGCCTCCATTAGTATAATTAATTACTTGCCCCATTATTAAAATTGTTTTAAATTTATTTTTATTTTGAATTTTAAAATGTAATTTCTATAAGTAAGTTTTAGTGACTTATTTGTTTAATTATTTAGTTTTAATAAAAAAATACAATGATCAATTTTTTTTGCGTCTTAAAAAAATACAATAATTTTATTATTCTACTTATTTATTTTTTTTAAATGAACTTTTTTAATTAAAAAAAATAAAAAAAGATAGAAGTTGAATATACTATTTTTAAATTTAAATGAGATACAAAAGATTTAATATTATAAAAAATTACTATTATTATGTAAAGAAAGTAAATATTTTTAATATTGTACTAAAAAAATAAATTCAATATACTATTGTTGATTTTATACAAATATTATTAAAATTATTATTTAATATTTTCATAATGTAAATAATAAAAAAAATAATTATAATTTTTTTTATTAAATTAGATTAATTACTATATTTTGATATATCAAATTACATGTTTTAGATTAATGTATACAATTATATTAAGTTATGTATTTGTGTGCATGCATATATGAGTATATGTGTAAAATTTTTGTCTTCATTAATTAAAATTTTTGGATACGTCACTACTGGACAATAAACTTGAAATTGTCAAATTTGAAGTTCAGAAAGTCTTATCTCTGATCCGGGTTCAAGTTCGCATTCAGGATCGAGGCAAAGGAAGTTAAGCCAAAGAGATCGTTAACGGTTGGGGAGCTTATGAGGACCCATATGAGGGTTTGGAAGCCATGAATTCCGGCGAGGCATGCGTCGCTTGGGATCTGTACTGTCCAAGTTGTTTGATTTGTGGCTTTTATTTTTTTATGATTTTTACGTGTGCTCGTCTTCTTCTTGAATGAATGCGTGTTTGTTGCAATGTAAGATGATGAATAATGGAATTTGATTCGGCTATTGAAGCTATTTTTTACTTAATTTTTGTTTATTTATTGGTTTGTTGTTTAAATTTAAGTAATTGATCTATGTATTTATTTGTTTTGTTATTGTATAAGAATGCTGATGATGAATTTGAAATTGATGGGACTCTGAAATTTCTAAAATAATTTAATTATTTTTGATAGATTTTAGGATTTAAGTAATTTTGTTTATAAAATTCTATCTTTTATAGTTATAAATTAATTTTAATTCTTTTATAATTAGATTTATTAGCGTCATCATTTTTTACGGCTAGTTCTGGTCTCTTATTCCGTGAGAAAACTATATTCTTCATTAGTTGTTGCAAACGTTAATCCTTTCTATGCAGACACGCAGATCTTAATAGTAGCTCCCAATATATACTCAATCTTTTGGATATTCAATTGGGCATGCGCCAAAACGAAGACCTAGATATCAACAATTTTAAGGGCAACCACACCTTCAAAAGAAATAACACTACAGCCCGGAGCATTGTTTATTTTTTTGGGACAACCAAAGTTAACATTTTTTTATTTCAATTCTATAATAACGGGCGACCAACTAAAGCATTTAAGTATATGGGATTACAAAAAAATAATGATCTACCTAGCAAAGTCTAGAAAAATTATCATGGCATGCAAGACCAAACTAATTATGGCTGCTTCTGTATTCAGTTATCAATTAAACTTTTTTCAAGTTTATAATTTGTTTACTTTTTTAATTAAATAGAGAGAAAACAAAAGGGTAGGTTTAATTTGGGTAATTAATTATTAAATTTTCTTTCTCCAAATTGAAACACACACAACCCGTTTAACGCGTGTCTATATGCACTACTGATATTGTTCCACGATGATAACACCACTGCCACCTAATCAGAATATACATAATTTTAAATTTTTTTTAAGCATACATCAGTGTTTTAATAAATTTTAATTATTGATCTTAATTGTATATATTTTTTACAATTAAAATCAACGATTAAAAATTACTAAAATATCAATATATCGATACACTTAAAAATTTTTCTATAAATATCCTCTCCACAAACCTCAACCTTTCTAAAGTTTTACGTTTTGGTTACTAATTCTTTTTTGCATGCGTACGAGCTCATATCTAATAAATAATTGGAAAAAAAAAAAGCATGGATGAATCAAATTTAATATTGATATCTACGTAGCTTTTGTTGTACAATGTCCATGTGTATTACCAATATCATCACCTAAATAAAATGTTAAATGTGCTTAAAGATACGGAAAAGCAAGAGCTGTGGTTGAAGAAAATTGTATAGTGAAAACTGTCTGTTTGTTGGCACATTACTATGCACTTTTGCCAGCTACATGACATGTGAGTGAATCCTTTGAATGGAAGTTTTCTATTCATAAAAGCAAATACTACCATTATTACATTATAATATTAAGAATAAAATTCCACCTCAATTCTTAACTATTTTGCTAACTCTCGTCTCGTCGATTGAAAAATAATATTACGATTCCTAATAATAATATTTTACTCTTTTCGTTAATATTTTTGTCCAAAATTAATAAATTTTACCTACGTGTTACGTTAGTTTATGAAGAATCGCAATATTATTTTTCAATCGATCAACAGTAGAATAGAAATTAGCGAAATAATTA
>NC_029787.2:122422589-122423316 GCF_000816755.2 Arachis ipaensis
TATTAAAATTAATCATTATTATAAAATATGTATTAAAATATAAAATACATATTAAAAATAAATTAAATTATACATATATTTATATAAAAGTATATAGTAGTTAATTTTAATATATAAATAATATTTTTTTATTAATTAATTAATTAACTAATCTATGGCGTTGGCATTCATTATACGAATTAAAGGTTATTAAAAGTAGAAAAAAATCGCATAATTACATAAACTCGTGGATAAGTTATTTCCTTAGCTTCAGTTTCAAGAGATTTTTTCACAATATTCATCTTTTCCTGCTTTATACTATTTTCCTTTTAACTAATAACTAGTTACTAGTGTAAGCTAGCTCCCTCGTGTTATGTCTTTTAAAGCTTCTAATGGGGGGTTTGATCGTCGGTGCATTCTTCTTTTTTTGTTCTCTGACATTTTTAACATGTAGTTTACTCACATAGCAATCGCCATCTCATTAGATTGAGATTATGGAAAATTATAATTTAAGTAATAGAAACTAATTTAATTTATATAAGTACAGTATGAAAAATAGTAAAAGGACTAAACATTTTTGTCAAATAATATTGGATAAAATAAATTAATTTGAATTCATTTTTGTATTAGAATTATCATAAAATAATTATGAGATAAATAAGTTGTCAAATCGAATAAAAATATAAAAAACTAGAAGACTTTATATATTGTAAGTCGTTAAAATATTTGAGAATTTATAATTTATATT
>NC_029787.2:122424011-122434546 GCF_000816755.2 Arachis ipaensis
GACTATATGCTAAAAGTAATAAACAATAGTGACTTGAACTTTCTATAAATTTTAACAAAAATATGGATATTAAACTTATATTTGATATTAGAGCTGGTTAATATAGTGGCTGGTGTTTGAGAGTTTGTGAGGTATGAGAGAGTTCTCATATAGTTGTTTATTCATAGAGTCAGTATAACAAACACTTTCAATGGGGTGCGGTCTGGTTCTAAATTAGATGAAAAACTCGATTATAATTATTAGAAGACCTTGATGTCTAACCATTTGAAAGCTCATAACCTATGAAATTTCATTGAACCAGGTTTGTAAGAAGGAGCTGATGTTGTCCAACAAAGGAGAGATCAATTGGCGCTATCTCAAATTCATAAAGGTGTAGATTATACGGTGTTTGGCAAAATAGCAAATGCAAAAAATACAAAAGAAGCATGGAACATGTTGAAGCTGTCGTACAAAGGCGTAGATAAATCTCAAAAAGCAAAGCTACAATCTTTACAAAGAGAATACGAAAGGTACGAGATGTCTAGTTCAAAAACTGTTAAGCAATATTTTATTTGTGTTACAAATTTTGTCAATGAGATGAGAGTCTATGGAGAAGCTATGTCCAATAGTAAAGTCGCGGAGCAAATTCTTTGTACCATGTCGATGAAGTATGACCAAGTGGTGATTAAAACACTAGAATCCGATGATATAGATACCATAACGATAACAGAGTTGTAAGGAACCTAGGAAAGCCACATCAGTAGAATATTGGAGAAGTCAGAAAAATCAATCGAAGAAGTATTGAAAAGTTGGGTGAATTTAAACAATGTTACAGAATCAAGGCATACACAAGAAGGACGAGGTCGTGATTTCAACTTTTAAAGTAGAGGTAGAGAAAATTTCAGAGGTAGAGGTCGTGGCAATTACCACTAAGAAAGTTATAATAATTTTACATAGTCTAATCAAGGAAGATGTGGTAAAAATTTCAGACCTATCAACCAAAAAAGAGGTCGAGGCAATTTTTATTGTTAGAAATAATAGACTAAACTGGAGAAATGATTTGTGTATAATTGAGTGTGTTCAAGTTGTCTGAAATGATACAATATAAAGGTATTTATAGGTATTAAGAGAATCGTAATAATAAAGACGTAAAATTCTATAATAAATATTTAGATATACTAAATAATTCTAATGAATGCTAATTAATTCTAATATATTCTGACATCCCTCTCAAACTCAAGTGACAACTTGAGTTTGAAACTTATTTAAAATAATGAAATAAAAAAAATGCATAAATAATTGATAGAACGGGTGCAGATGAAACTGCCAAAAGGAAGCACAGACGAAATTGTTGGAAGGAAGCGCAGATGGAACTGCTGTTGTCTAAAGAAAGCACAGACGGAACTGCCGCTATCTGAAAGAAGCACAGACGAAACTGTCGCTGTCTGAAGGAAGCAAAACTGTCGAAAGGAAGCGCAGACAGAACTGCCGCTGTCTGAAGAAAGTGCAAACAGAACTGCCACGAAGAAACGCAGACGGAACTGCCGAAAGAGAGCGCAACTATATGATTTCTCCATGAGAATAGGTAAGCAGCGGATGACAATGGTATTTGATCATTCGACTCAGAAAGACACAAGACGGAGAGAATATGCTAGTTGGTAAGGTGAAAAAGCATAAAAAAGAGACAAAAGACAAGAAAAATGGAATAGAGGGAAAATGTAAAAAATACGGTGATTTCACAAAAAAAAAAAACGTATCCTCATCAAGGAGGATACCATAACTCTGATACCATGTTAGAAACAAAAAACTAAACTGGAGAAAAGATTTGTGTATTATTGAGTGTGTTCAAGTTGTCTGGAATGATACAATATAAAAGGGTATTTATAGGTACTAAGAAAATCATAATAATAAAGACGTAATATTCTATAATAAATATTTAGATATACTAAATAATTCTAATGAATGCTAATTGATTCTAATATATTCTGACGTTTATCCAAAACAAACCAAGTTTAACTGGTTTCATTATGGAAAATATAGAAACAAAGCAGCAGATATGAAGTTTTTTGAGAAGAAGATAAAGTTTATAGATTGAAGAAAGTTTTGTACGAGTTAAAACATATACCAAGAGCATGGTACAAAAAATTGATTCTTAAAATTGAAGATAATTCCAGAATTCAGGGAGGTTATGATAAAATACTTTGAAACGACGGATATGGACTTGATGTCTTATTTTTTCGGCATTAAAGTCATTCAGAAAGATGATAGAATTTTTATTTCTCAAAAGAAATATGCAAATGATATTTTAAAGAAATTTCACATGGAATATTTAAAACTAATTTCTACTCCAATCGAAGAGAAGTTAAAGTTGTTGAGAGAAGATAAAGGAAGATCAATAAATCTCGCATATTACAAACGTTTGATTAGAAGTATGAGGTTCTTAACCGCAACTACACCAGATATTATGTTTGGAATTAGTTTGCTTAGCTGATTTATGGAGGAGCCTTATACTAACCATTTGCAAGCTGTAAAACATATTTTTTGATATATCAAAGGTACTTTAAATGATATTATTTATTATGAAAATACTAATAAAGTGAATCTTGTCAGTTACACTGACATTGATTGGGTTGGAGGTATTGAAACAAGAAAAAGTACTTTAGGATTTACATTTCATCTTAGTTCTGGTGCAATTTTATGGTCATAAGAAAAATAACTAGTAGTTGCTCTCTCTATAGCAAAAGCGGAATATATAGCAGCAACAAGTTGTGCAACACAAACAGTGTGGTTAAGAAGAATTTTTGAGAAATTGAACGAAAAACAAAGTACTCCAACAATGATATTTTGTGATAACAAGTTAGCTACTGCACTTTGCGAAAATCCAGTATTCCATGATAAATCAAAGCATATTGATATACGATTTCACAAATTAGAGAATTGGTGAATGAAAAAGAAGTTGTGATAGAATTCTATCCAACTGAAGAACAAGTCACAGATATATTTATAAAGCCATTGAAAACCGAGTTATTTTACAAGTTAAAGAAGATATTTGGAATGATAAATTTTACAAACTTAATTTAATGGAGATAATGTTAGTTAAAATAAATCAACTTGTATTCACCTATATATTAAAATCATCATGAATGATCATGAGATAAGTTAGTTGTCAAATTAGATAAAAGTACAACAAATTAAAAGACTCCACATATTGTCAAGTTGTCAGAAGATTTAAGAAATTTTTTTTTTTGGAACAAAGAAAGCTCAACACATTGGGGTAGAGCAGTAAAAAAAATAAACAAAATAGAAACAAATAAAACATAAATGGATGAACCCCGGTCATCTCCGGCAGAGCCATCAACAACCAAAAGGATCAATACCATACCACTCCTTGTAGCTCAAAAACGTCCTTTGTTGTACGTCCTCAACATCTGCTTCCCTATTGTTGAAGATTCTGTCATTTCTCTCCATCCAGATATTCCAGATCACCGCAAAGAAACCAATCAACAACAGCCTCTTCTCTTTCTTTCTGGTATGCATGCCAGTCCAACTCTCAAACAGTCCTTGCATGGTCCCTGGGACCACCCACGGTTTATCTAAGCACCGGAGCCAGGCACACCAAACCTGCCACGTAAACTCACATAAAAGAAACAAATGGTGCACATATTCTGTTTCCTTCTTACACAGGGCACAAAAACTGTCATTCTGATGAATCACGCCTAGTCTACTCAACCTTTCTTTAGTATTTACCCTGCCAATCAAGACAAACCAGCCAAAAAGCTTAATTCTCGGAGGTACCAACCCTCCTCAAATTGATCTAGTGAAACTGTAGCTCGTAATCTCTTCCGAGAGAGTCTCCGATTGCAACACCTGCAGGAAAGAGTTAGTAGAAAAAATACATTTATCATCAAATTTCCACACAATATTATCCTCTCTGCCAGTGGATAGTTTCACTGGCCTTAACCTCTCATGGAGTTGATAAACTAATTCCAACTCCCATTGGAACAACTCTCTCCTCCAATGGAAATTCCAAATCCACTCTATCCCATCCCAAAACCTACAATCCCTTATCACTGATCCTTATTGGTTTGAAATAGAGAAGAGCCTTGGAAGAATGGCTTTCAGAGGACCACCTTGCACCCAATTATCTACCTAAAACCGCGTCCGTCTTCCATTCCCTACCTCCATCGCCAGGCCACTAATAAGTTTTTCTTTCACCTGTTGTTCTGCTATATTCAACTGACAGATGTCTTTCCATGGGCCCCGTTACCGGCAGAGTCTGACTAGAAAGCATAACATTAGGAGCCAGATTATTACATGAACACACAATCCTCTTCCACAGCGGGCACTCCTCCTTTGAGAAACGCCACCACCACTTGAACAATAGCGTTGTGTTCCTCATTACTGCATCGCGGACCCCCAACCCTCCAGCCTTTTTTGGAGCCTGGACCACTTCCCATTTTACCAGGGGCATACCACAGTTACCATCCTCCTTGCACCATAGAAAACTCCTCTGAAGTGCAATCAGCTTGTTGGCAACCACCTTCGGCATCTTATACAGGCTAAGGTAATAAATCGGTAAGCTGTTCAAGATTGATTTAATGAGAACTAGCTTACCTGATTTGTTTAAGACCTTTGCCTTCCACAAGCTGAGCTTCTCTTCTACATTGTCTATGATCGGCTTCCAAGTCTTTACCAGCCGAGGATTCGCTCCTAGAGAAATACCGAGGTATCTAATAGGAAGCGCCGCTTGTTTACACCCCAGAAGACCACACACATGCTCCACCCACTCCTGCTCACAATTGACTGGGATCAAATTCGACTTTTCAAAATTGATGCTCAGTCCAGACATCAACTCAAAGCAGCGCAGCAACCTCTTGTAGTTCGCAATTGTTTATGTCTCCGGAGGGCAAAACAAGATAGTATCATCTGCAAACTGGAGATGAGACAATTCAATATGATCTCTCCCGACCAGCAATGGAGCAATGCTCCCATTCCTTACAGCCTCCCCCAACATTCGATGCAACACATCAACCACAAGCACAAACAGCAGAGGAGATAGTGGATCCCCTTGCCTTAATCCCCTCTCCATTTTAAACGCCTTGGACGATGAGCCATTCACCAAGACAGACATAGAGGCCGTACTGACACACTCTTTTACCCAATTCCTTTATCTTTGCCCGAACCCCATCTTCTAAAGCACAAGATCAAAAAAGCTCTATCTAACTCTATCGTAGGCTTTCTGAAAGTCGAGTTTAATGATTACCGCTTGCTTCCGTCTCGTCTTGAGCCATTGAACCGTCTCACAAGCAATGAGGGCACCGTGATGTATCTTCCTTCCCTTCACAAAAGCACTCTGTGTCTCTCCTACCAAATCCGGCATTACTGTTCGCATTCGCCGCACTAAAACCTTGGAGATCACCTTATACACGCAACCCACCATACTAATAGGTCTGAAATCCTTTATCTCTTTAGCACCCACAAACTTCGGAGCTAGCACCACCCACGTTACATTTGCATCATTCGGTAGCTTAGTAGTTTGGAAGAAGTCCATCACTGCTGCAGTGAACTCCTGACCAATATCCTCCCAGCATTGCTTAATGAAGTTCATGTTATAGCCATCAATACTCGAGGCTTTAGAGGATTCAATTCCTCCACTTTTGACCGAAACCAATCTTCTGAAGCACAATATCCACAAATCTCCATCTAACTCTATCATAGGCTTTCTGAAAGTCTAGCTTTATGATTGCCGCCTTCTTTCTCCTCGACTTGAGCCAGTGAACTGTCTCACAACTAATAAGGTCGCCGTCATGTATCTTCCTATCCTTAACAAAAGCACTTTGAGACTCTCCTACCAGCTCCGGCATTACTGTTCTCATTCTCCGCACTAGGACCTTGGAGATTACCTTATACACACATCCCACCATACTAATCGGTCGAAAATCCTTGATCTCTTTGGCACCCACAAACTTCGGAGCTAGCGTCACCCAGGTGACATTTGCATCTTTTGGTAGCTTAGCACTTTGGAAGAACTCCATCACTGCTGCAGTGAACTCCTGAACAATATCCTCCCAGCATCGTTTGATGAAATTCAGATTGTACCCATCACTGCTCGGGGCTTTAGAGGATTCGCAGTCCCAAACTGCCTCCCTAATTTCCTCCACAGACGGTATCACCTCCAAAGCAACAGCCTCTGCTCCATCAATCTATCTTACCAAACCATCCTGAAATCCAATCCTCGGAACAACTTCCTGCCGATATAGGTCCTTATAAAAACTTCTAATTGCAACCTTTATTCTTGTCTGATTCCGCACTAACCGGCCATGGATCATCAGAGCATCAATCCTGTTATTCCGTCTTCTGGCCGAGGAAATATTATGGAAGTATCTAGTATTTTTATCCATGTACTTAGCATGCTGAGACCTTGACATCTGCTTCCAGTGTAACTCCTTTCTAACATACCACTTCTGGCAATAACTCACCAACGCCTTCCTTCTAGCTTCTGTCATACCATCATAGATACCTTCGCTAACCATAGTATCCAATTTCTTAATCTCATCCTCAAGCATCTTCAATCTCTTATCCATATCCCCGAAATTGTTCTTGTGCCATAGTCGTAGCGGACCCGTCAAAGCCTTCAACTTACTAGTGAATTGTGCGTCCCCCAAATTTCTTCATTCATTTTTAACCATGCTCAGGAAACCCTCATGTGTAAACCAAGAATCTAGACTTCTAAAAGGTCGGGGGCCATTCCCAGCCCTCTTATCCTCCACAATCAACGGACAGTGGTCTGACAACCCTTTAGGCCCACCTTTTAGTCGAACATCAGGAAATTCCTCAACCCACTCTATATTCACCAAGACCCGATCAATCTGGCTGCACAATTGAACCCTGAACCACGTGAACTTCCTATCATTCAGAGGCAAGTCCATCAACTGCATATCCTGTACCCAAATTCTAAACTCTTCTGCTGACACCGGTAAACTACTAGTTCCTTTACGCTCGTCAATATGAAGGATCTCATTGAAGTCCCCAAAGAAGCAAAAAGGCACCTGACACAGACCCGCAGTATAACTCAACTCCTCCCAGATAGCCCGCTTCTCCTCTCTCTCATACGCCCCATACACCAAACAAAAAGCACAATTAAAATTATTTTTCGTCATCACTCCTTCAACGCACAACCATCTCTCCCCTTTATAACAGTTGTTTGCTTTAAACACCTCCTTATCCCAAATTAGCAACAAACCCCCCGAGGCCCTTGCCGACTCCACATACTCCCATCCCACAGAACTATAACCCCAGATTCTTGCAACATCAAATTTAGTAAAAACCTGCCTCTTAGTTTCAATCAAACCTAGCATGTTGAGCTTATAACATTTCTTCAAGAATTTTAACATACTCAATTTGCCATCCCCCCTCAACCCCCGAATATTCCAACAACTGAAAATCATTTAACAACATTCTTACTCATCTTATTGAGACTCTTCGGCCGACTTCTTCTTGCCTTTTCTTTTTGTTTTGCCATCTTTCTCTTCGCCGCTACTTCTTCATTCTGCTCTTTCAAGATTGCCATAATATCCACTTCTTCATCATATAAAACAGCACTCGACTTTACTGCCAACGCCCATGTTTTCTCATTCTCTTTCCTCTGATCTTGCACCGAACTTCTGCCCTCACCTGTCCCCTGCCTGGTCGCTGCTCCTGCCTGGTACTCCTCGGTTGCCACCACGATTGTCTCCCCACTCGCCATATCCTACCCGCATGTGTTCCGTGCAACCGACCTCGTTGGTGTCAAAGCCTCATATTCCTGAACTGGGTTCGCAGGACGATTGCAAGAAGAGAGATTGTCCTCTCCTCCCTCAACCGGTTCCACCAGCTCCCCTACCCTCTCCACTCGCCGCGACGCCTTTTGGCCTCCTTCACGGGTCTCGCCACTCCCTGGGTTGCAGCGCCCTGCGTCGGCCATGGATTTTCTCCCATCCGCCATCCATTGACCCAGTTCGAGCACCTCCTCCCACTCCGCGGCAACAGCGTCCAGACTGCGCGTTCCTGGGCATGCTTTCCTAGCTTGCAGACATGGCCCCTGAGCCTGCAGCGAGCCCTTCTCAGCATTCTGGCTGACCCGTGCCACTACAGCTCGACCCGGCTCTACCGCCCTCTCAGCCAACCTTTCTCCTTTGGATACTCCCTCAGTCCCCAGGCCCAGCAACATATCTTTATTAGCCCAATTATCATCCACCCAAATCCCCTTTTGTTTCAGCCCTCCTACTTGCATTTTGGTACTTGGGCCACTTACTACCAAGCCCAAACCACCCCCATCAGCCTTATGTCCCTTATTTTGGTCCTCATATGAGCATCCCAGTCCCTTAACCTCCCCTACCCTAGCAGCCCCATGCAGGACGTTAATTTCCTGTGTAACCATTCTCTCTGAACCCTCCTCCCCATTCAATTCATATCCCCCAAAATCCTCCTTCCCATTACACCCAGAGTAACTATCCGAATCAATTACCATAACTGCTTTATTCAAATTATGATATTTGAAATTTAAATCATTCAAAAGCACGTCATCAATGACCCTTATACCCTCCTCACCGCCGATCAGCTTATCATTGAAAATTTGCAGGTCTGCCACCGGATCCCACGACACCACCTCAGTCGTGTGTCTATTACCGCCAGCAGCTGAGTTTCTGATCACAGGCCCCCCAACTTGGTCCCGACTCATACTTTCTATACCATATTTCTCATAACCCACTTCTTTAACATAAACATCAAAACCTCTATCACCGATTGAGATATGGATCCAATCTCGGATGACGTTAAAAATGCTTGTGTCAATTTGAATCCGTCCAGCTCTAAAGGATGATCCTGCTCCTTTACCTATATCACAACTAACCACATCACCCCATATGCCACCCATGATTGTAAATGTTTTTGATGACCATACATGTAAAGGCACCCCATAGCATTCTAACCAAACTCTTCTGGTCTCACATCGTTTCGACTCCTCCCAACGCCAAACTTTATGAACAAATTGTAATAGTCTATCCAACTTGAAAGTGAACGCCTCGTCCGCGTGCTTCACCGACTCAAACGTGATGAAAACCTTACATGCACCGAGCTCTCTTACCTCCACAACATGAGGCACATTTTTGCAAATTGTTCTTCTCAACGATTGAAGGTCAAAAGGTTTCAATGTGCTTCCTACTAAACTCCGCACTAACCATTCCATATTCTCTGTCGCTACCGGCAGTTCAACCCTCTTCAACTGCTCATTCGCATATTGGTCAGTGATTTGCTTACCATCCTTCTTCACCTCATCATGTTGTGCCACAAGATGCGGTTTGTTTTTTAAATTATTTTATAGAGTATATAATTAGAGTGAAAAAGTGACTTCTTAAAAATTTGGTTAGAGTTAGAAACTCTTCAATAAATATAATAATCAAAATCAAACTGAGAATAAGTAGAAATTATACTTATAAAAGACAATTTTTAGTGAATATGTAAAAGGTATATATGAATTCTAAAAGTACTTTAATATAAAATGATAACATTACCATGATAGAAATATAAAATATGATTTAGTTTATAAAAGTTTATAAACTTATCTTTAGAGTGATAAAATATATTTTATACAAACATTCGTTAATTATAAATTAAAAATAAATAATAACTAAGACCAAATTATAACTTATGGTGAGTTATTAAATCGATTTATAATTCTTATGGGATATGGAACCAATAATAATAATTCTTATTTTTCTTAGCAATATAGCAAACTTTTTTTTTTTAAACAGAACTTGTACATTGGATATTTGGATTTCATATCTTGTCTCTGTGATTGCTTGACATCGATCACTGAAGAATTTTGGCTTATGTATTTTTTCAATTTTGTCTCAGTGATACGTGGCATCATGTTAATGGAAGGGAGAATTCTATGTTTGTTGGACGGCCAGCTCTGATGCAAATTAACGATTGGAAAGAAGACACGTAATGTTGGGCCTCCAACAAAGTGTGTTATTACATCACCAAGTTACAAATCTCGTGTGGCTTCATTTTGTCTCTTGACCCTTCAAATTTGGGCCTCATGGCTCCAAATAATCCATTTGACTTACGTAATTCAATATATTTATTCTGCACTAAAATTATTTTTTTTTTCTTTATACTTTTAATCATCCATATAATTTTTTGTATGTAGTTTAAATATTTAAAAGAAATTATTTCTAAATCCCTATTGTAAATATAAATATTTAAAAAAGTATTTAGTTTCAAATTTCAGTCCTTTAAAAATGATGATAAATTGATTTCATCTTCATGATGTGGCATGCTCTGTTTCGTCCATCCATTTTTTTAATTGAAAATTTCGGAAAAATGTGTTAAGATAGAAAAGATAGATATAAGATACAAATGAAAAGTTGAAAACAAAGAATTGATGAAGCCTATAAGTAAATTTAACTTAAATAAAACTAGAATAAGTATAGCAAATAAAATTTTAATCAGTCAATATTTTATTATAATTTTTTTTTAAAATTTTAAAATTTATGATTTAAAATTTAAGACGG
>NC_029787.2:122434661-122437593 GCF_000816755.2 Arachis ipaensis
AGTTTAGATTTTAAAATTTAGGATTTAAAATAAAAAAAATAATTTCAAAAATATAATTAATATTAATTAAAAAATTAACTCCCTAATGAAACTCATAAAAGTATAAAACTAATAAGACCTATTTATTGTGATGCAGTTGAATATTGGTCAGAACTGAGGATAACAAAGCAACTTCCCCCAACCCCCACCAAAATTATCCATTAAATTGTTTCGTAGAAATGTGGCCAGTCATATTTAACAGGGGGTATTGTGGACCCCTAATGATGCGACCAAATTAAAACGGGCCAACTGCTCTGAACTTAAACCCACAATTATGTTAGCGGATTCATCTCTAAGCCACATGAGTCAATTCTACATACACTGTTTGTGCAAGCGTGCGTGCATGATATAGTTACGTATGTGCATCGTATATATATGTACCTCTCAAATATGCACCAAATTGACATCTCGTAATAATTTCATATATCAATTGACATCTCATGGTCCATGATTTCATGGGGCCAAAGCAGACATTCAAAGCTATTGGGTGTTTGTGCTTTTTATTTGCATATATACATAGAATTCCATATATCTGCATAAGAGAGTAGTGTTTGCTTTGTCACATTCATTCATTCATTCACATAAATGATGATGCTACTTTAAATTAGCTTTTCAAAAGTAAAAATAATTTCAGATAAAAACATATATACTCTCTTATATAAATTTTATTTTGTCCAAACTGAAAATTTAAAAATTGGATCAACCATAATAATAAGTACTATTGTTTTCATGAAATAAAAGAGCAACACATCATCATCAGTGCATATAGCGTGTGATCCAAAAATATGTTGCCAAGAATGAAGTGATGTTCTCCACTCACTCACGAGCTCTAATTAAGTGGTCAAGTCTTTTCTGATTGTAAAAGAACTTTACACAGCACCATTATTGTCGATAATAAAAAGTGAGTTGCATCAGCTCATTAATTCATTCCTAATATAAGTTTCATCTTTTCTATGGTAAAACCCACAATGATTAATTCCTCAATATCTTTGAAAAGCTTTTCACCATATCTTGTGGCCTCTATAATGAGCACTAAGGCTGAGGATTTTTTTGACCTCATATGTATGGCTATGATTTAACGAATATATGAGCTAAGCTAGAAGCAAGTTTTTGAAGCTTAGAGTGATTTCTATATAAGATTAAAAAAATATGTGAAAAAAGATATTAAAAAATAACATATTACACTTGATAAAATAATTAAAAAAATATATTCTCCTAAGATAATAATCACATGCAACAAAACAAACAAACAAGAGTCATAAAACTTGACAATTAATTGTATATTTTAAATTAAATTTACTAAATTGAAGTGAACTATTTATGTATTTTTCATTATTTTGTGTAATTTAACTTATTTAAGAAAGAATTTAATTTTTATTGTGTATGTACTATCATCAAATATGATATCTTTATTACTTTTTGTCATTTTTCAGATGATTGTTTTGCAGCTTATAACAGATCACGTACGTGGGCAGGGTAGCCATCATACACATATATGATAAAAAATACAAGGCCAAATTTGTATAATCATCAATCTCATCAATGATTAGAGAGAAAACATATCGCCATAATACCAAAAAATTAAATGAGATAACACAGCCACACGCACGTGGCTCTTCTTTCTCACAATTGCTTCATCTTCTGCCATACTTCAATCCTAGTCACCACCGGCCAAGTCTAACTAAATGAGATGTCACATGAATATCAATTTTAAATTATTCGTATATACTTCACTATATTCATGAATCATAACAATGACCAATTTGGTCTATATACACAAGGAAACTTAATACCAGATATTGATTAATGAATAGACAATACAATATATATTAAGGAAAAAACTAATTATCGGTTTAATTAAATAAAGAGTAAAATTATAAAAAATTTAATACATAATTTTAAAAAGTTAAATGCAATAAATTTTAAACTAATAAAATTCAAAATTTAACAATTTCACAAAATAAACAATACATAATTTATTATTAATAGATCATAAACAACTTCAAATATCAAAATTTATAACTAAAAAAAATCAAAACTAAAAAACGATACTTTGTGTTATCTTTCTTTGTGTCAATCATGTGCGGTTACTGTGTTATATGATTAACTAGAAGTTGTTTTCTTGACTTGAATTCTAACCAGTTTATGCTGTATATATATATATATCCCCATTTGTTAACTAAACTTTGAAAAGATATTTGTTTAGTTCATTATTCAAGAAACAAACTCAATTATTATTATTATATGAACGGTTTAGGTGTTATTTGGTGATTAGATTATTATCAGCATATATATTACGATTTGATACCAAGATACGAAACTAGAAAAGGAAGGAAAACGACAGCTTCGACTGGATAATTGTACGGGTCGGGTGTCTTCATTCTAATGTGCAAAATAAAAATTATTTTCAATCTATATAATTTTAGTTTGAAGGGGGATTAACGTGGATATTTTAGTTTCCACTTATAGAATATTTAGACTTTATAGTTCAATAATTGAAGCACTGGGTCAATAAACTATAGAGACAATATCTAGTTAAGGAAAGTACAGTACAGGGGCTACACTCACCATGATTTAATAAACAAACTACTTATTATTAAGAGAAAAACTCAAAACAGATAATTATCTTGAAAGACAATGAAATTTTTTACAATAAAAATTTTAATTCGACTCGACAATTACTTTAAAAAAATAACGAAGTCTTTATGGCAAAAAAAAAAGTCAATATTTTTTTAGTACAGGGACTAATCAGTCCCAAAAATAAAAGATTAGAAACTGAATTGAGTATTTTTTTTAGGACCTCGTCCTTTCAAAGTAATTGTCAGAAATCGAGAGTGATATTTACTCTATTATTAATATGCATTAGTTTATATATGCAACTGTTTGGAGACAC
>NC_029787.2:122437621-122454817 GCF_000816755.2 Arachis ipaensis
TATTAATATGTTTATATATAAATATATATAATTTAATTTATTTTTAATATATATTATATATTATTTTAATGACTAATTTTAATATATACATAATATATTATTTTTTAATATATGCTTTATATAACAAAGTCTTGCATGGACTTATTCCGCGCAAGCATGTTCATGCTAAGTAATAAGAATAGAAAATGTGAAGCATATATATATTGACACGACACGTGCCCTTTCATACGTAATTAACAGGCTAAACTAGCTAGGTTAGATGGTCAAAGCAAAATTATTACATAATAATAAAAAGAAAACTCTCCTTTTAAAATCTTATTTGGATTTAATTTGTTGGATCAATTGGCTTTGTAAAAGACTCTAGTTATACTCTAGCCCATCATTGCTTAAATGATTATACAAATGAAATAATTTAGTTATTTAGATAAAAATGTAAAAACTAAATCTATATTATTATAGTTGGTCAAAATTAAATCCATACCAAACTTTTTTGTAATAAATTAATAAATTTAAAATTGGATATAATCAATATAATCAAATATTTTTTTATAAATTAAATAATATAATATATATTGTGATAAATTTTTACTTGTAATTATTTTTATGTAAAATTTATAATTAAAAATTATTAGATAATTTAATTAAATTTATTAAATCATCTAATAATTTTTAGATAACTGTATACGAGTTTTTAACTTTTGTTTGTTAATAAAGAATTGAGGAAGTATAGGGAGTCAATGAAGTATTTGTACAATATGTACAATGAGGGTTTAAGGATATTTAATTCAGTAGGATATCAGATATTTATTATCCTTGATACTTAGATGGTTATTCTGAATAATATGGGTATATTGTGTTTGAAAAATTAATAATATTTTATTCTAAATGTTCATTTTTTAACTCATATTAAACTAAATAAATAATTTATTATACACATTATACAAATATTCTATTCACTCCATAGTCTAGCGGGATTCTAAAGAATTTATTGGGAATGTATAATGAGCGGTTTGTGTGGGATTGGGCATGTGAGTAGCCCTACCCATCATGTGATGAAGTGTGAACCATATTAACCGCTACACGTGCTAATTAATTGTCTCCGCTCATAATTTCCTAAAATAGAATGAGAAATAATGGTTAACAAATAATGAGAGATCTTAAATTGTATAACGATTCCCCTTGATGATTCCATTGTGACAAAGTAGAGAAGAAGACAACAGCTGTACGGAGCATCTCATCATATATACTACTATGTGCAATGCATGCATGCTCATCATCAATTTAGAATACTTCTACGTGCATTGTTTTGAACACAAAACAAATATATGTGGAAACACATTCACATGCATATGNTTACATTTTAGACAGATTAGTTTTAAAAAAAAAAATACCAATAAAATCTTTTAAAATAATAAACTTGAACAAATTAGCTTAAATGAAGACCTTTTATCCTAATTACAAGGACTAATTTAGAAGTAAAGTGTCCACATTTGTGATCCTAAAAAACTTTATTAATATTTTTTTTTTATGAATTAATCTATATGAAGTATAAACTCAGAAGTTTATTTGTCTGTTTACTCGTTTCTTTATTTTACAATAACAATATAATCCAAATCACATATATTTAATTTCTTTCTCCATTATTTATTTGTTGGCTATACTGTGACATGAAAAAAGTTGGTTACTAATAATTTTAAAAAATTATCAAATTAAACATGTAACTAGCTAGAAGATAAGGTGCTGTTGTCTCAAAGTATTGAACATGATCTTGATTTTTGTTTATTAAATCTCGAGCTGATGATGATCTTCCATATCGGCAACAAAACTTTCCTTTGATTTCCAAGTTTTAACATATCCAGAATTTGAATTCAAAATGTTTTGTTAAATTAGCACAGCCTCCATGCTAGAGCGTGAGACAAGAATTAGGGTTGCTGTTATATATGCTTTAATTTTTACCAAAACCTGGTAATTAACGATATCAAAACTTGAATGTTATTTCTGAGGCATGATATATGATATTGAATTATAGACTTAGGGTCCATATATATTGATCCTTTCTCTACAATTATCATATCCTAATAAGGTATGAACTATGAATAGTAGTAGTTCTAGAACACAAAATGTTCCCTCCTTTTAGCTCTAATGTTTGTTTAGCTTTCAAATGGTTCTAACCTCTAATGTAAACTCAAATATATTTGGTTAATAAAAATGAACTATGAATTAAACTAAAGTCCGATCCACGATGATTGTGTATTGTACGTTGTACTAGTCTAGCAAGACAGACATAACGCACAATTGTTCTCCTTTTTTATATGAAAGTACCAATAAAGTAAACTTTTCATGTATTAATTAATTTATCTAAGCATAACTCGTTATTGATTAGTATAACAAATAATATTTGTTATTGCAACTACGTTTTTTTTAGTTATATATATATTAATTCTATCTGTCATTTTTACTTTAATTGAAAGCCAAATGCAAATAGCGTTATTTTATTATTCTCTAACGTGATAAAATAGTGTCAGCTTATTATTCAATTTATTGAATTACTGTTGAAAATTGATTAAGAGACCAATATACTTAATTTCAAAGACAAAAAAATACAACTAAAACTTCAAAGACAAAATTAATGTCTTACACAAATTTAAGGGATCACTATGAAATTTAGTCCAAAAAACACCCTACTACCATTGCTACTACATTTTGTAACAGCTCATGCAGATATGGTCAACTGAGAGAAAAGTCAAAGAACAGTGTACGATTTTATATCTTTCACTTTCATTAATAATTGCCAGCAATACCAAGCAGGATTATTATTTTGACATTTGAGACAAAATGCATATAATATATTATTAAATAATGCTACACATCCAAACATTTTTGTTAATCAAGTTTAATTAAATTGGTCTAACATCAACCAAAATTAATTATAGATAGCATTATTTTAAATTTTACAAAAATATTTGATAACTAAAGAAAATTAGTAAAAAACAGTCATAATTTGTCTTATTTAACATTTATTAATTATTGCGTCAATTAATAAATACTAAATAAAGCAAATTTTAATTGTTTTTTTGTCTTCCTAATATTACCGAAGTTTTATTATTTAACTTGATTGAATTTAATTTATAAAAAATTTAGATGTGTAATATTACTTTGTATTATTATACATCTTGATGTCTTTTTTTCCATTTAATTTTGTGATAATTATAACATTTACAACATAATAAAAGGTAATTTAATTTATATATATATATATAACGGAAAATGGAGAAGGTAGGAATACTTATTTACTTTAGATCTAATAATATCAGAACATACTTTCATCATTCATCACCGCTAATTAATTAATAGAGATAATTATAAAAGTACAAGGTTGTCATACAGATAATATATGATGTTGGGCATGTTAAGTTATTAGCAGCCCCATGCCAGTAGCATACACTGCTTAAAAAAAAGCGCAATAAATATAATGTTCAACTTGGAAGCTAATTAAATATTAAAGATTGATTTATAAGTTAATTAACATATTCTTAATGGTCACGATGATGCATTCTGAATTTCTAAAATGCCCTTCAGAACGACCAACTCTCATCAGAGCAAGGCTTCTCTTGCTCTTCTGCTAAAGTTGTTCTTCAATTATTTAATTATGACACTATAGTATTCATAGAATATCCATGATGATCATCATCATCATCTACTTTGAGGTTGCTGAACTTGTTCCTCTGATCTTTGGGATGAAAGAATGGCATCAATGGCTTCTTTTACTTGAGAGATATCAGGAGCTTTTCCACCTTGAACAGGCCAAAATTCATCAGCTGCCAACACCTTCACCATCAACAATAATAAAATAACAGAAAATTAAACATGTCAGTTCCTATATAGCACTTAAGAATTCATGTATTAAGAAACTATAAGTCTCACCTTCACTTGAAGCTGAAGAAACTTCACATAGCTAATTGCTTTCTCCAGCATTGTAACCAAATCAACCTGAAAAATTCACTTCTAGAGTTAGAATAATGAATAATATGTAAAGTTACTGCTAAATAAGAAGAAGAAGAAGAAGAAAATCCCTACTTTGGAGCCATTGGGAACTAGTTCTTGTAGTATCTTGAGCCGCTCACTTATCCTCTCTCTTCTATTCTGTGAGACAAACATTCTAATAATCAACATTGAATCTCATCATATTTTAATCTTTGCTTAATTTGCAATCAAAATTGTATCTAACTAAAATAAATTGACTTAAGATTGAAGCAAACCTTAGCAGCAACACTTTGAGGATCCTTGGATGCTCCTGACTTGTTGGATTTTGGCATTTTACTCTCATCTGTGCATTGCTTCTTGGCAGCTTTCATTTTCTCAGCCTGCTGCAAATTAAACACAAAAACTGACCTCAATCTCCATTCAAATTTCACAAAGTTACTGTAAGAACTAGTTCTGAAAATGAAAACAGAAACTAACTAAGAGGCCTTAAAAAAGCAACAATTAATACCATTGAAATGCGCTTTTTGGATATTGGTTCTTGAGCTGCAGGGTCCTGGATGCTATGAGCAGGTATAGTTTGTTGAGAGTAGAGCCAACCATATGATGAACTCTCACCATGTAATTGCTTCTCTTTTGCACTGTTGACTATGGTGCTGTAGCTACTACTAGAAGACTGGAAGCAACTTGAATCCTGCACCGGTCGCAGCTCTGAAGTGCTTCTTGGACTAATCTGACTCCATTGATGATGCAGATTGTTGTCCCAAACATTAGTGTCATCTTTCATGTAGCTGTTGCCAGGGACCATTCTGTTCTGCTCAAAGTTAAGCAAAGATTCACTAACTACTTGTGTTAAAGTGTTGTAGCAACTACCTTTGAAATCAATCAGAGATTGTTGTTCCTCCTCAAGTTGATAGTTTGTGGCCTTATAAGCATAGGCATTGGCACATAGAGGAGGAGAATGGGTTATAGCTGAATCATTGCTGAACCCATTGGTGCTTTGTGAGCCATCTTCCTCTTCTAGCACTGATTTGTGGTACTCATTATTTTCATTGAAAACACAACTTTGAACCTTGCTTCCCATGCTTGAATCATGAAGAATTTGGTCTTTGGCCAGTGCCATTAGAGAGTCTAAGGATAACAAATTGCAAAAGCAACTAAGGCTGTTTTAGTAATGAGGGTGACAAGAAGAAAGGGAAGGCCTATTTGTAATGCCAAATATTCAAACCCACCTTTCTAATAATTACTTACTTATTTTGCATGAAAAGTTTGTCAAGGGCATACATCCACAAATTTTACCAAACTTTACAGTTGACTTTTATGTGATTTTAAAGTCATAGGTTTAAGTAGTGAAATTAGTTATTAATATAATATAAATTTTTAACGACCTAAGAAAAAATAAAATTTAATTGAGGCCCTCAATTCCTTGGTGTTAGTTTAATCCATGTTTGTATTGGGATTGTTAGCTGGCAGTAGTTAATGCATTGCAAGTAGAAAATAGATTAAAAAAATGCATGGAAAATAATCAGCATAAGGATCGCCGGATCCTATGCATAACCCACACGTCTCTATGTGATGATGAAGCTGGAGAGCTACTTCATGTAGCTTCTTCTATGCTTCCTTTCACTCAGCTTCTATCATATTTTATTGCTCTTTCTTGAAAAGGCTAACAAGTAACAACATTGATTATCATGACGGTTTTATGTTACTTTCTGAATTCTATTGTATGTGTTGTACAATTAATTAGATAGTATATAAAGTGAGTCAAATATAAATTAGTTTTAAATATTAAATCATGAATATAAATTTATTTTGAACTAAGATAGAAAGAGGAGAAAATTGAAGTTCTTAGTAAAAAAATAAAATTAAAACTCTCTATATTTATTTATATTTCAAACAAATATAAGTGAAATTCGTAAACATTTAACAGCTTCAAACAAAAATCTCTTTCAAGATATGTTAGATTCAGTGGACAAAATTCTGAAAATACGATTCCTAAACACAATTTACTCACAGAATGATAGCTATTAGCTAATATCTTAATACGCGTCACACAGATTCTAATTTATAAAAATTCAGCGACCCCATGTACAGGGTAAAGAGTTTTGAGGAGGCAAAACACCAAAAATTAACATAGAGAACTCAGCATATATTCATAGCGTGTTTAGATTTTGTTACCATCCTTCGGGAGTCGACTTTACATGAAGTTGTTTTTAGATAGATGACACGTATTACCATTTAATTTTAAAAAATCGGTTTATTTTATACAAATAGTTTAATTAAAAAACCAATTGATGTAACTATAATATTAAATTTTTTACCGTATTTTATTTTAAAAACAAATGGACTAATTTAAATTAAGAAATTGTAGTTAACTGTTTATTATATAATTACATTTTTCTTTGTTCGCAAGCTAACTCCTTTTCTGAACATTGCGCTTTTACTCTGCGATTTTTATTTCTCCTGTTCTTCAAGGCTCCTAATTTATTATATTCTTTCTGCTATTATATGTACACATTTTATTTTAGAGGTCGTAATACCACATCACATCTGTTTTATGACTTAAGCGTAAAGTTGAGTGTGGTAGGGTGTTACATTTTTCAATTATAATTTTGGTTTAAAAAAATTTATAATAATCAATTAACTACAATTTTTCAATTTAAATTAATCAATTTGTTTTTAAAATAAAATACGGTGAAAAATCTAACATCATAGCTATATCAATTGGTTTTTTAATTAAATCATTTATATAAAATAAATTGATTTTTTTTAAACAAAAAACAACTTCATGTGAAGTCGACTGCAGGTGAATTTCTACCTTCAAATTATGATGTAAAGATGCAAATTGAATTTTAACCCACGTTAACATGTTAAGTAAGTCATAGTTTTGATTGTATTCAAAAATGTTATTTGTACACTAAAATTAACCACTAAAATCAACCACCATATATTTATATATATATAAATATATATTATTTAACTCATTTTTAATATATATTTTATATTCTAACATATATCTTATACTAACGACTGATTTTGATGTATACCTAATATGATTTGATTGTATTTTGAAATATTTGTTGGTCTTCACTCAAATAATTATTTTTAATTGCATACACAAGATAGAATTCAAACTTTAAAAACTTACTTAAATTGACGAGTGAGCTAAAACAAAGTTACTATTCTATCATTAGCGCTAAGTTTAGAGCAACAAACCATAATTTGCATATAACAAAGCAAGTCAATTTGGGTTGATCTAGTAGTTAATTTATTAGTTTGTTTAAATAAGTATTGATGGTTTAAATTTTGTCCTGCGCATGCAGTAACCTATTAGCGAACAATAAACCATTGAATGAAATTCAGATCCACAACGAATTAGTTATTAGTTTGCCGAAGTAAGGATACGTGGGAAAAGAAAACTGAAGTAAACTCAACCAGGGGATGTTAACCATGTGAACCATAGTTTAAAACGAAGTTTAAGCTTCAATTACTTAGTCACCATTTACAGCTGGCCAAGAACAAAAGAAAAGAGACGGGAGTAATCACCGTTCACTTGGACAGATTCCATCAAATTGGATTTTAAAACCAAAAAAAAAAAAATGAAACGGTCAACCGGGAAATTTCATTCCTTCATCATTGTTTTTGGATTTTTTTAAACTTCATCCCCTTTTTTTTTTCTTCCCTTGGGAGCAGGAGTTCTGAGTGTTGATGAAAGACAGTTAAGTATAATCTTTTTGTAGACCCAATGAAGATCGTAATCCACATGTTTTGCTGCAAGGGGGAAAATTCAAGAGCTGGCATTGGAAAAAGGAGCAATTCCTTCTCCTTGTCTCAAGGAAACTGTCTAACCAAGTTCTTCTCACAATGTTCTAAGATCCATTACATGACCCTTCACATTCTTATCTTCCAAATCCATGATAATATTATGTATGCATTTGCCAACTGGTTTGTTCTCTTAACAGACTTCCAATGTTGTTTGAATACAGACGGCTAATTTATTTGTAAATTACATTTGTACTTAATTTCACATCAGCAATAGATGATGAAATCTTTCTAAATCATCCTTCCATATATTAATGTGATCATGAATGCTTACTAATTTATTTTAACTTCAAATGTACTTATAATTAAAGTGTATTCCTTAAGAAAGATAAGCAATCATCTTTTCCAAAATGAACATAATCCGCAATTTAACTATAACATTATCAATTGCTACTCAGCTTGACGCCAATAAATACAAGGTTAGTATTCTTAACAAAGATAAAGGAAAATAAAAACTAAATACTTTTTTTCATAGTACAAAGGTTTTGTACAGAGAGGACTAGATCTTCAATCCAACATAATAGTTTGATTGCCTCGTTCAAATTATCGTCGTGCTGCAGAACAATGAACAGCTGCATCGGTAGCCTGCAAATACTCGCAACAGAACATCCAAAGAAATGTAAGACACACCTCCAGAACAATAAGCTTTGAAACAGAATGCAATGCAACCAGTAACAAGTATCAACCATTGAAACAAGTAATTCTTCCCTCCTTGAAACAAAGTATATAGTTTCAGATGGCTCGTTTAAAGCATGGTTGAACAAGTTTGATACTTATATGTATATCGGGGGTCAGGAGGACAAAATTGCATGAAACTGACAAAGCATTAAGATCTATCTAGACAATCTTGCTACCCAATGTGGATGTGTGTAAATTATGACACTGGAATCATGTCTGGAATAAAAGTTATTGTTTATAGCTAAAGCTACATGGACATGGAAAACTATGAAGCACAGCTGAAGAAAAATACGGTAAATGAAGCCAAAAACAAAAATGATATGAAGAAACTTACGGAGATTCCATCAGTCTTTTGCCTCTTTTCTGAATTGGAACCATTACCAGTATCTTGCCAAGTCCGTCATTTTGAACATCCTTGTTGAAGAAAGAGCTTCAGAAGCTTGATGGCCTCGAGAGATGGTTCACCTTCAGGCTTCTGAAATGAGGAAAACATTTTGGAAGAAGCAGGTTTAATTCTCTTTTTATTGTTATCCTTACTTTTATGGTCCCGTGGATTAAATGCATGTCCTGAAGTAGAAACTTCCTTATCTTTTATGGTTCTGATCAGAAGCAAGTCCCGTAGTTGCAACTATATCTTTATTGTCCTGCGGAACAAAAGCATGTGTAATAGTTCCAACTTTCTTATTTTTATGATTCTGTGGATCAGAAGTGTGTACTGTAGTTGTAACTTCCTTAGCTTTATGATTTTGCGGATCAGAAGCATGTCTTGTAGTTGCAACTACCTTATTTTTATTGGCCAGCCGAACAGAAGCACGTCTTTTAGTTCCAGCTTTCTTATCTTTATGATCCCGTAGATCAGAAGCGTATACTGTAGTTGCAACTATATTATCTTTATGATCCTGCATATTAGAAGCATGTCCTATAGTTGCTGTGGATGATACAGGCCAGTGACAACACATTGGATGTTGTTTTCTTCGCATGCTGCATAAATTCTAGATAGTGATTTTATCATCCCGTAAAGTGTTGCTGCGTTAGCACCACCTGTTGTAAAGAACTGTTTACTTTAATTAATCACTGCGCATCCAAGTAGAAACTTCTAAAAATTTGTACAAGGCACAAATAAAAACGTACCTAGAATTGAAAGAAGAACAGCACGTGCTGCTAACTGCTCAGCCTAGCTTTTGTCTTTAGCAGTATCCCCCGTGTATTTTGTGCCATCAAAGATCACAGAATATTCAAAACAAGGAGGTGGACCTTCTAGCTTAACAGTGTTATAAGTAGGTCTTGTATTCAGTTTTGCAGCATATTCATCCAAAGCAGACTTGGCAAATGCAGTATTCTGGAAGAATCACAAGAAGCACTAATATAAGGGTTCTAGAAAGAAATATAATATACCTAATGATAATTCATGACCAAGCTAAGAAGATACTGGAGCTCTAACAATGATGATATTTCTCCCTCAATTAGTGATGACTTATAATGATATGAACAGTAAACAGTCAATACTAGTATAATGTTAGTTTTTGGACATGCCAAACAAAATGATAAATATTTGACTCACTAAAAGTGCATAACTATACCAAATCTAAAAGTGGTAGTAAATAAACCCTAAAAGGTAAAATAGAATAAGATCTCTGAAGTTGTAAAACTAACAAATACTCAAAAGAAAAATTGTAATAGAACATAGAAAGTCAGGTAACATGATTAAGGGATATATTTGGTCTGAATATCAATTCAAAAAATTGATATTTAAAAGTATATTACATCAAACCTCACAAACAAGAGCACATCCATGATCTTTAACTTTCTTAGATAGGTTCTCAAAAGCAACTCTGGCAATATCTTGTTCAGCAGCCTTTCGAGTGGATAAAGTGATCTCAGAGGTAAAACTCATTCCATCCACCAGCACAGTTGACCTATACATTGGAACTTCTGAAGATCTATCACGAATTGTTTCATACTCTGGAAGAACTATGTTTAATTTTTTAGCAAGGTCTTGTAAACACTGCTTGTAATCTAACTGCACTGAGAAACACGAGAAAATCAATCGACAAATTAGATACCTGTCTACACGCTAAAGCTCAAATTAGTGCTTGTGACCATAGTGAATATAAAGTAGACCACAGGAGACTACTGAACAGATAATATTTTCTAATTAGAGGATGTCGTTTAAATTTAAGTTATTTGGGAGTCTGCAAAATTTTTTAACAACCAATAAGATAACTTTTGAAGACACTCTAGAAAAGTTAAATACCAACCTATGCAACAGCAACCTAAGCCCTCTTGAAAAGGATCAATCACAAGTCATTACATCTATACTGTTGGTTGAATGACACAAATATGAAGCCTTAACAATGTTTTCATCTGGAACCAATCATAATAAATCTCATGGACTTTAGTTGGTTGAATTGGACCACATTCACTAACCTAGATTTTTCCAGCAAAGATTCATGATCTGACACTCTGATCTAATTCAGTTACGTTGAACCAAATGGCTTAAACAATATGGCACCATCCGCAAATTTCACAACCATAGTTTGTTAGTTTTTAAAAGTCAACAAATGCCTTATCTACCAATATCTAACAGACTTAGCTTACTACATTCAAAATGTACTGTCCAATACTCAAATAGCTATAGGAACACCAAAGAATAGAAATTTATAATCAGTTAACAGAAATACTATTTTCATGAAATGATCAATGCTGTAAACTTTAAGATGGCCATTTTCATGAACCTCAACGACACGGTAATTCTAAATGAAACTTGATATTGTAAAAACTGCAAAGTTGGGTAAGTAAGTTGGGAATTCATCATTCATCGATCAATATCATATAAATTTCCACCCAATACCAAAACACGCATGAGAGGATCGTACTAGCTGATGTCACAGCACTTGCTAGAAATACCTTGTCCAAAGCCGGTATATTTAAATAATAAGGGAATGCCATTCAATTTTCATTGGAAAATACCAATTCTATTTAACAACCGAATCATATATCCCTCAAAAGCCCACAAGCTAAGACACTAGAGGGAGGGGGAAAAAGATTTTTAGATTTTTGAAAAATAAAATATCCGAACTTTCCTTCTCGTGGTTCTGAGCAAACAAGCAATAGCAGAGAAATTGGGTGTGGTGAGAAGACTTACAAGGAGGAGGAGCAGCAGAGGAGGAGGAAGAGGCAGATGAATGTTGTGGCGGCCGCAACGGTTGAGACGATGATGCAGAAGGCGCCGCCACGTTGGAGCCAGCAGCTTTGATTTCGGTCGGGGGCGCCATCAAACGAGTCAGTGACTCAGTGAGTGAAGCTCGAATCTCAGGAGGGAAGGGGGGAGCTGGAAGCGCAATTTTAGGGTTTTCTTTTCCTTCTGTAATTTTTTTGGGGTAATGTGAATTCAGCGAACTAGTTTTTTTTTTCAACTAATTGTGTGTAATTTTTTTTTTAGTGAAAATTTGAAGCTAGAACTGGAAAGAAAAACCGCATAAATAAGTGAAAATAACAAAATTTGGACAAAAACTTGAGTAATGAAGAATTTGATTAACATCGAAAAATTTTAAAAACTAATTTGACTAACGAATGAAATTTGTGAGAACATGTTCATCGTTTACTCTGAACATTGTAAGAACATTTCGCTTTATGAAATATCCTTCTAGGTCAGAATATGATTTAATACATTTTCAAGGGGAAGAAAAAGAAAGAAACAAAAGATTTTTTTTCCAATGCATAAGCTACATGTAACACACAAATTGTGTTTAAAGAGATGAGTAAACCCAAGTAAAATCTAACAACTAGAGTACTCAACACCACCGATGATAGTGACTAATCCATTCACTAAGATAAAGAACATGGTTAAGTAGAGCATCATTTAACCTAAACCTAACTCATCATGCCAAGCCAATCATATTCATTACAACCTCCAAGCATCTGTTGTTGCATACAATAAGTAGAGCTCATGACAAACCTACTAATTGCAACTCAGTTTGACAGAAATAAAAATACAAGATCAGTATCTCCACTAAATATACACACACAAGTTGGAATGCCTTTTCCAAAAGAAAAAAACTACTTCATGGTTTATAATACTAACAAGGATTCTACCCAAGAACTAAGTTAGACATTTAACTCCATAGAATAGTTTGATCGTTCCCTCATTATCATTGTGCTACTGAACAAGGATCTGCTGCACTTGGTACCCTGCACATATTCACAACACAATAACACAAATTATTAGACATCCCTCTTGAGCACCAAGCTTCCACATGAAACATGCGCCTATGTATAAGAATCAACCATCGTAGTAACAATTATTCTTCCAATAACCCCAATGGCTTGTCCGAAACATGGATGAACGAGTTTTGCAAAGACTTGTATGTAAGACATTGTTTTAAAATGGCGTGTATGCAAGATTATAAGAAGAAATTTATTACACATCCATTCTCCTTTACTTACAACAACAAAAATTAAGATTGCATGTTGAATTGTATTTTTTGGGATGGGTGGGGTGCACAAGGTTTGAACGTTGAGTTAAATCCATGAAATTGACAAAGCATTAAGATCTAACTAGACATTGGTACTATAGAATGTACTGTGAAAATTAGGAATAGGCAACAGAATCATGTCATAAAGATAAATAAGTTATAGTTTGCAGCTACATGCACATGGAGAAGTATAAACTGGTTGAAGCAAAATCTAGCAAATGCAGCAAAAGACAAAAATGAGATACAAAGATACTTACATGGATTCCAACCGAGCCTTCTTATTTGCCTTCTTCTTGTTCTTTCGCCTCTTTGAACCGGAATTGGAAGAATCACTAGCAGCCAGCTGACCCAATTCTGAACCTACTGGCTGAAGAGAGGAACTTTTTGGAGGAAAAGGGCCCTCAACACATGGTACATGTATAGGCATCTGAAGCTCTTGAGATGATGAAAGCATATTGGACGAAGCAGGAACAACATCAATTCTTTTCTCACCGTTATTAGTGGCCATAGGAACCTCTTTATCTTTATGATCCTGCAAGCCAGAAGCATATTCTGTAGTTGCTACGGGTAGGACGTTATGGTGTTGCAAATCAAAATCATATCCTGTAGTTCCTATGGGTAAGACAATGCTTCCATTAGTAACTTGGGATTCATTTGATTTTGCTATTCCATAAAAACTAGATTTTGATCTTATTATCTCATAAAGTGTTGTTGAGCTAGAATCACCTGCTTCACAAAATCATTTACTTTAATTAGTCTTTGCACATCCAAATAAGAACATTAAAAATATGTTCAAGACACAAACAAAATGATACCAAGAACGGAAAGAATAGCAGCACGTGCTGCTAACTGCTCGGCCTCTTTTTTGTTTTTTCCAATAACACTAGTGTATTTTGTACCATTGAAGATCACAAAAGACATAAAGCGAGGAAGCAACCCTTCTAGCTTAACAGTATTGTAAGTAGGCCTGTCTACATTTAGCTTTGTGGCATACTCATTCATGATAGACTTGGAAATCAAAGTATTCTGGAACAAAAATCAACATAGTTGTATAAGGGATTCGCAAAGAAACATATTATATATTTAATGAGCATTTATGATAAAGGGAGAACTATTAATGATGTTATTCCCCTAACATCTTATTTTCCACTAGGTAATAGTTATTTATGATATCATATATCACTAGTCAAAAATAAAAAATCAATACTTGTACAATGTTTTTTTTCAACCAAGTCACAAAAATGGAAAGCAAATAGCATAATTGAATCTACTATTCAACTATGTCTAAAGTGATGGAAAACATGAAAAGAATATAAAATATAATAGGGTCTCTAAATTTGTATATGACTAGTATTTTTCCCCTGAAATATCACGGGTATATTTTCATCAAAATTAACTGTGATGGAATATAATTAAAAACATTTTAAATAATTAATTGCAATAGAGTCAAAATTCATAAATGAAAAAACAACAAATAATAGTAACAACAGAAGAATAAAAACAGATTGCTATTCTGAGTTTGAGAAAAAAAATTTAAATACAATATTGTTGAACTTACGTGTAGGTATGAAGTACTTGCAACAAACTTCCTTCTCTTGCAATTTTTTCTTGAGTTCTCACCAATATAAATAAAATACTTTTTCTTTTTTGAGTCTCTATTAGTCATATCAGCTAGTACTTTCCTTTTTCCGAAAGTTTTTCATATTCCTTTCATCAATTTGAGAGTCATTAGACATAGTACTTTTCTGTTGCCCTTTCTTTAGTAGTAATATTATCTTCTTAATCTAGCTTTTTTATACTCAACTTTAATAGAATTCATTCTTTTCCTTCTAATAATAACTACAAAAATTAAAATGAGTTGAACCAATAAGCCCCAATACCAAATATTAAAGGAAAACATAATAATTTCATAATACAAAGCAATTCATCAAACATGTAACCTGCAAAGAAATAATGCTAAATAAAAACATTATGAATTCATAAAACGAAGCAATTCATCAAACATGTAATATGCAAGAAAAGAAAGCAAAACAAATCATCAATTACTATAATAAGTTGAATCAATAAGCTCCAATACCAAATACTAAAGGAAAGCATAATAATTCATATTTCATAATACAATGCAATTCCTCAAATATGTAACGTACAAGGAAGTAATAGTAAACAAAAATATAATGGATTTATAATACAAAGGAATCCATCAAACATGTAATATTCAAGAAAAGAAAGTAAAGCAATTCATCAATCACGGCAATAAATTGAACCACTAAGCTCCGAAAATCAAATACTAAAGAAAAACATAATAAGTCATAATACAAAGCAATTCATCAAACAGGTAATGTGCATTGTGCAAGAAAGTAATACTAATGAATACAAAGCAATAAGTTGAACCAATAAGCTCCAATTCCAAATATTAAAAGAAAACATAATCCTTCATAATTCATAACACAGAAAATTTAAGTTGAATCAAGTAGCACTAACAAATACTCAAGAGAAAACATGGCAAAAAAAGGAAGTTAGGTAACAACATAACATAACGTTAGTAAGTGAACTATTTTGGCTTGAAATTAGTTAATAGTTCACAAAATTGACATTAAAGATTAGAGATTGTGTTATACATCAAACCTCAAAAACAAGAGGGCATCTATCATCTCTAATCTTTTCATTCAGGCTCTCCAGTGCTAATCTTGCAGCATCTTGTTCAGCAGCCTTTCTCTGAGAGAAAGTCATTTGAGAAGTATAGCTTATACCATCCACCCACACAGTTGCCCTAAACTTTGGTGCATGTGGAGTCCCTTCATTAGTCGTTTGATAACCAGGAAGGGGCATATTTGATCTCTGAGCAAATTCTTGTAAGCGATTTTTGTACCTTAAGTGTTCTAGAAAACCAAACAAAAGTCAATCAACAAAAATTTGGCGCAACCATAATAAGCATTACATAGACCGCAAGAGACGGTTGAACATTTCAAATTTTCAAGTTAGTAGATGTTGTCTATGACTCTATGTTTAAGACAATAAAGTCAACAAAACTTAACCATTAGAAGTTAAATGTTGAAGACACCATTAAAAAAAAAAAAAAAAAAAGCCAAATACCAGGTTATACAACAGCTACATTGGGGACGCAAGAAGAGAGCACTTGCTAGTAAATCTATAATTGACTGAATGACCCACAAGTATGAAGCTTAGACAAATCTTTCAAGGGAAGCCAATCATAATAAAGCTCAGGAATTGGACAGCATTTTGCTAACACAGATATTGCCGAGAACAATTCATGATCTGACACTCCAATCTAAATCTAATTCAGTTAACTTGAACCAAATGGTCAAATAATATACCCCGGCTCACAAAATTCATAACCATGGTATGTAAGTAATATCTTACCTACCAGTTTCAAGGGCAAAAATGCTAAAAGCTACAAAGTACAAACCTTCATTGCCCATTTTCATAAATCTCAAACAACACAAATTCAAAGAAAAATTTCAAGGGAAATTAATATTCATATTCCCCCAACCCCAAAACACACACCATATGATCCTAAGACAGATGTCATAGCACCCGGATATAGAAACAACTTGTTCATTTTTCATAAAAAGGATATAACTCATATAAGTTTATTTAAAAATTACAACTAAAAAAATCATAAATTCCTCAAAAGCCCAGTAGCTGAAACACAATTGGTAATTGTTTTTCTTAAGAAAAGAAGGATTTTTAAACTTTTCAAAGAGAACATTAGAAGCTTATAACTCTTTCGTCTTGGATGTCAGAAACCACGAAAAAATATGAGAAATGGGGGTATAACGAGGGACTTACGAGGAAGAGGAGAAGAAGATGGAGACACATGTTGAACGAGAGAGGAAGAGGTGGGTGGTTGTGGTGGTGGTTGAGGCGAAGATGAAGAATCCGCCATGTGTTCGGGGAGTTGAATCTGGGTCGGAAGCTCCATCTGAAGCTCGAATCACACAGCAAGCAGATAGAAAGAATGGGTCTTGGAAGATGATAGGGTTTTCACTTTTCAAACTGGAATAATAAACTAATAATACTAGTATATTATACATCTGTAGTCTTTAACCTAATTGCTAAAAATAAATTATTCTTAGAAAATATCTATTATAACATAATCTGAAAATTTTATTCACGACTAGATATTTGATATTTTTATTCTAAGGGAATAAAACTTAACAGTTAATAAAAATAAATTATCTTGTTTTGTGTTTGTAAATTAAAAATTCGTGTACTTATA
>NC_029787.2:122454829-122476384 GCF_000816755.2 Arachis ipaensis
TATATTATGGTCTTTTTTATTTTTAAAAACTATTTCATTAAACAAATTTGCTACACATTTAAGTATTATTGTCATCAAGTTTAACTAAGTAGATTTAACACCAACAAAAATTACTCTCATTAAAAGAACGTGATTATAGGTGTCGGATTTTATGTTATCGTCATCATATTTTTCTTCTTTGCGTTCCTCATCCTCCTCGTCATCCTTCGCATTCCTTCTTCTTTGTGTGTTTTTTTCTCATCGTCATTCTTTTGTTGTTGATGAGTTTGGAAAACTCTTATCTAATTTTGATGATGAACAAACATTATTAAAATATTTAATTACAAAATTATTAATTTGATCTTAACTCATACTTACTAAATTAATAATTTTGTTGTGCAGATTTTATGTTGGGCCGAAAAATGAGTTTCTGGTTTAAGCCCAATGATCAGCCTTGTTACATGTTTCTCATACATGAGGCTGAAATATTAAATGGGCCAAAATAAATATTATTGTTATAAGCCAAAACAGATGCTTTCTTATGTGTTCTATGCTTGATTCAAAAATTCATCAGGAAAGCAAATGTTAACTAATTGGGCCAGCTTTATTTTCAATACTACAAGCCCAAGTTTTATTAGTGATGAATGGTTCCAAGCCTGGTCCGAAACTAAGAAAGCAAATTGGCTTCATGCTTTCCAACGGATTCCATTGCTTGCTAAGAATGGATTTCAAAACTTAATAAGCTAGCATTGGAAACATGAGAGAGAACTTGACTTTGATTTGATAGGGAATCATTATGATTAAATGCTATACGCTACTCAAAGCAAGGGAAGTAAAAGCAATCTATCAATATGTTTCAATTTCATTTAATTGCTTTTACTTTAACTTCACATTCTCTCTCATCTCTTTCTTCTTCTTCCTTCGGTCCTTGTCCAGGAAACTATGGACGCTATGATCATCAACCAAGAAAAGGAAGAAGTTGCATGCATCAAGACCATCAAGCTGATGATGGCAAGAAAACATACTAAAATAAAAATGAGTTGTGGCTGAGATATTCACCATATTTGGTTAGATTTGGTGAGGTATCTTGAGCCTTTCATGCTCAAAAATGGACGTTGAAGATTCGGCCAGCATGGAGGAGATTCTTGAAGCATGGCTTGTCTTTGATTCTGTTTAACCACCACAGGGAGTAGCTAGAGTGGCGAAGTGATGGTTGAGGCAGAGATTGAAGCAGATGAAGTCATTATCATCATGAAGCATCAAGGGCCAGAAATCCATCTTGGAGAGCAAGCCAAGGATGGAGAGCTCGGATTGATGAAGGGTGATGATCAAGAAAGGACTAGAGGTAATTGCATGTTGGGTTTTGCATGGTTATCTCTTCTCTCTCTATGTGGCCGAACCGGTTCTATTTGTTGAAGGAGGAAGAAGTTGGTTTGGGTGTTGGCTTCAAGTGTGGAGGCTTCCCTCTTCTATAAAAAGAGAGAACAGCCACTGTTTGGAGCAAGGAGAAAATTTGAGAGTGCAAGGCACAGTGTTCTCAGAGCTACCTGAGCTAACAGTTTTCTCTTCTCCTTCAATGTATTCAGTTTTGTATTTTTCTGTTTAATTTTGTCATGTCTTGAGTCTCATGGAAAAAGGCAAACAGTGAGATTTGTATGAAAAAGCCATAGAGCGGAAAAAGGCAGAGAGTGCAAAATTAAAAGAAAAAAAGCCATAGATGTCTTAGAGTTCCTTTGTTCATCTATGTTGTGTTTCATGATTCTGTGGGAATCCCATTGTAAGTTGGGTTAGCACTTTACAGTTTGTAATCAAGTTGATTATAGTGAAATTCCATCATTGTTGTGATGGAGACTAGATGTAGGCTGCACTGCACTTAGCAGCTGAACCAGGATATATCTGGGTGTAATCTTTCTTCTCTTCTACTCCATTTCTGTTTACTACTGCACAGAAGCAAAAACCAAAATGTCTCATGCCAAGTGACGAGACAAAACAAAAAGTCTCGTGGCTAGGGACGAGATAAAAGAAAAAGTCTCGTGTCCAGAGACGAGCCAGAACAGAAAAAGTCTCCTCTGAATTCAGCAAGTGTTAGCAACATAAAAAAAAAAGGCTAAGATTCAACCCCCCCTTCTCTTAGCCACTGAAACCATCAATTAGTATCAGAGCTTGGTCTCAAAGAGATCAAACTTTGCAGCTTGGAGTAAAGATCCTCATGGCCGAAAACAGTGGCGCAAATGTGGTGTCATATAATCTAACTGAAGGTCAATCAAGCAATAGACCCCCTCTTTTCAATGGGAAGAATTACACCTATTGGAAGGAGAGGATGAAGATATCTGTACAAGCAGTGGATTACAGACTATGGAAAATCATCTTGGAAGGACCACAATATCCAACTGTTACAAGTGCCGAAGGAGTTGTTTCTCTCAAACCTGAAGCAAGATGGACAGAAGAAGATAGGAAGAAGATATAGTTAAATGCCAAAACAATAAATCTGCTCAACTGTGCTATAAGCTTCGAGGAGTACCGACGGGTATCAAGATGCACAACGGCAAAGGAAATCTGGGACAAATTGCAAATCACCCATGAAGGAACCACCATTGTCAAGAAGACTCGGACAGATATGCTAAATAGAGAGTATGAAATGTTTGCAATGAAGGAAGGAGAGTTCATTGATGAACTGTTCGAACGGTTCAATTCCATCATCGTTGGCTTAGATGCTATGGGAATTACACATTCTGAATCTGTGCTAGTGAGAAGAGTGTTGAGATGTCTCACAAAAGAGTGAGAAACAAAGGCTTTAATTATTTCTGAAAGTAGTAGCTTAGACTCCATGACACTTGATAATTTGAGAGGAAATCTTCTTGCTTTTGAAAATACCTATTTGAAAAAAGATACAAAAAAGAAAGGAATTGTATTTTCTTCTGTGACTAACCCTCTGGATGATGAATCCAGTGATAACTCTTCTGAAAATGAGTTTGTGTTATTTGCAAAAAATTCAGGAAAATGGCTAAGCTCAAAGGCAAAGGCAGCAGCACAAGGAGAATGAAGAAAGATCTTAGCAAAGTAACTTGCTACAATTGTAAGAAATTGGGGCATTTCAAATCTGATTGTCCCAAGCTGAAGAAGGAGGAAAAGCCTAAAAGAGGAAAGAAGAAAGGACTGATGGCCACATGGGAAGACCTGGAGAATGACTCTGATGATGATGATGAAGAAACCGAGACCAAGTCACAAACATGTCTCATGGCAGACCACATAGATCAGGTAGTCTTTCATAACCCTAACACTGAAGATCTTCATCTTATGATAGACCACCTCTCTGAAAAAATAAGATATTTTTTGCTGGAAAATCAAGAACTTGAACAACAAAACATCATTCTTAAGGCTGAAAACAGTTTTCTAAAAGAAAAAGTGAGAGAGGCCGAAACTGCTTGTGATCTTGTTGAAGAGAATAAGCAGTTAAGAGCCCAAGTTAGAAGCTGTGAAAGTAACCATTCTGTTCTTGCATATGTGGATTGCTTTAAGCAAAATGAAGAGTTGCTTAAAGAGGTTAAAAGACTTAAAGGAAGACTTAGCCAAATTCACCCAAAGTTTCAAAAGTCTGAATCACATTTTGGCTAGTCAAAAACCTCTTTATGATAAAGTTGGGTTGGGGTTCCATAAATCTGAAAAATCACATTTTGAAAATATTGCTTCATCTTCTAATGATACAAGATTTCAAGATCCCACCTACTTTAACAAAACAGCAACTCCAAGATTTTATAGACTATGCAATCGAAATGGACACTTTCCCATTCAGTGCTTTTTCGGTGAAAGAATGATCGGTGACAAGGTTTATAAAATTGTTTTTTATTACAATGGCTTAGGACATAGAAGATGGTTTAACGTAAAAAGATCCAAAAAGATTTGGATACCTAAGGTTACTTAAGCTTGTTTTGTAGGTGTGCCTAGCATCCAAAAGAAAGGAAAATATGTGGTATATGGACAGTGGATGCTCTAGGCATATGACCGGAAAGACAACCTTCTTCATAAAGCTTGATGAATATGATGGAGGGCTTGTCACTTTCGGTGATGATGCAAAAGGAAAAATGTGGCTGTTGGGAAAGTGGATAAAAATTTCTCATCTTGTATAAATGATGTTCTCCTTGTACATGGCTTGAAACATAATTTACTTAGTGTTAGTCAACTATGTGATTTTTAAGAAGTTTGTTTGTTTAGTTGTTTGTGAGAAAACTGGGAATGTTCTTCTTGAAGCTAAAAGATGCAACAATGTGTATGGATTAACTCTTGAGGATTTAAAGGAACAAAATGTAACATGCTTTACATCTTTTGAATCTGAAAAATGGCTTTGGCATAGAAAGTTGGGACATGCTAGCATGTATCAAATTTCTAAGCTAGTCAAAAGAAATTTGGTTAGAGGAATTTCAAACATCAAGTTTGATAAGGATCTTACTTGTGACGCTTGTCAATTGGGCAAACAAGTAAAATCCTCTTTTAAATCAAAAGATGGAATCTCAACCAAAAGGTCATTGGAAATGTTACATATTGATCTTTTTGGTCCTACTAGAACTCAAAGCTTAGGAGGTAAACATTATGGTCTTGTGGTGGTAGATGATTACTCTAGATTTGGTTGGGTACTTTTCCTTGCTCATAAGAATGATGCCTTTCATGCTTTTTCCACCCTTTGTAAGAAAATTCAAAATGAAAAGGATTTGAAAATTGCCCATTTGAGAAGTGATCATGGAAGAGAATTTGAAAATCAAGATTTTAAAAAATTCTGTGATGACTTAGGGATTTCTCATAATTTTTCATGTCCTAGAACCCACCAACAAAATGGGGTGGTTGAAAGAAGGAATAGAAGCCTTCAAGAAATGACTAGGGCTATGTTATGTGAGAGTGAAATTCCTAAATTCTTATGGGCTGAGGCTGTGAACACAGCATGTTATATTTTGAATAGAACAATCATTAGAAAAGGGTTAAAGAAAACACCATATGAGCTATAGAAAGGAACCCCTCCAAATCTTAAGTATTTTCATGTTTTTGGATGCAAATGTTTTGTGCTCAACAATAAGGAAAATCTTGGAAAATTTGATCCAAAATCATATGAAGGAATGTTTGTTGGATATTCCACCACAAGCAAGGCCTATAGAGTTTATCTCAAGGAGCATAGGACAATAGAGAAATCCATACATGTTACCTTTTGTGATTCTAACTTAATTCCCAGTATTGTGAAGGATATTGATTCAGATTGTGAAGAGGCTGGAACAAATAAAGAAAATCCCAAATCTGTGCAAAATGAAGAATCTGTCAGCCCAGTTTTGTCTCGTCAGATTGGAGGAGATACTTCCATTTTGTCTCCTGAGCAGGCACGAGCAACTGAAACAGTGAGACTACCAGAAGTTCATCAAAGTTCTACACCTGTCCGAAAGCCTAGAGAATGGAAGTCTATGAGGGGTTATCCTCATGACTTCATCATTGGTGATCCTTCTCATGGTGTAACAACAAGATCCTCCACCAAAAGGCAAACCGAACCTAGCAACTTTGCACTCTTGTCACAAATGGAGCCCAACAATGTCAAACAAGCTCTTGAAGATCCATCATGGATCAAGGCCATGCAAGAGGAGCTAGCTCAATTTGACAAGAATGAGGTTTGGACATTAGTACCTTATCCGGATGGTAAGAAGGTAACGGGTACTAAGTGGGTATTTAAAAATAAACTTGGTGAGGATGGACAAGTTGTTCGTAACAAGGCTAGATTAGTGGCCCAAGGTTACGATCAAGAAGAGGGTATAGATTTTGATGAGTCTTTTGCTCCGGTAGCTAGAATGGAAGCAATTCGGTTGCTTCTTGCCTATGCCGCCCATAAAGGTTTCAAAATATTTCAAATGGATGTTAAATGTGTTTTCCTTAATGGCTTTATTGATAGAGAAGTGTATGTGGCACAACTCCCCGGTTTCGAACATAAAGAATTTCCAAATCATGTTTTTAAATTAACTAAGGCTCTTTATGGTCTTAGACAAGCTCCAAGAGCTTGGTATGAAAGGCTTAGTGCCTTCTTGTTGGAAAATAAATTTCAAAGGGGTACCACCGACACTACTTTATTCATTAAAGCATCTAATGATGATATACTCCTTGTTCAAGTTTATGTTGATGACATTGTATTTGGTTCGTCCAACATTTCCTTGTGTGAAGAGTTTGTAAAACTCATGACTAGTGAGTTTGAAATGAGTTTAATGGGAGAGCTTACTTTCTTTCTTGGCCTCCAAATTAAACAAACTCCTAGTGGTACTTTTATTTACCAAGGAAAATATGCAAAAGAACTTATTAAAAAGTTTGGCCTAGAAAATTCCAAAGTAATGGGTACACCAATGCATCCCAACACAAAACTTGAAAAGGATGATGATGGTCAAGATGTGGATGAAACAAGGTATAGGGGAATGATAGGTTCACTCATGTACCTTACCTCCTCTAGACCGGATATTGTTCAAAGTGTGGGTGTATGCTCAAGATTTCAATCTCACCCAAAAGAATCACATCTTACGGCTGTTAAACGCATCATTAGATACATTAAGGGAACTTGTGATTATGGCTTGTGGTATCCTAAATCTGATGAATTTTGTGTAGTAGGGTTTTGTGATGCAGATTATGCGGGAGACAGAGTGGATAGAAGAAGCATGTCCGGAATGTGTTGCTTCCTTGGAAGCTCACTCAACATGTGGTCAAGCAAGAAGCAAGCCACAGTGGCTTTATCCACCGCTGAAGCAGAATACATTTCCGCATCTGCATGTTGCACTCAATTAATTTAGTTAAAAACACAATTAGAAGATTACAAATTAAAAATCAATAGTATACCCTTATTTTGTGATAATATGAGTGCTATAAACATTTCAAAAAATCCTGTTTTGCACTCAAGAACCAAGCACATTGAGATAAAATATCACTTTATTAGGGAACATGTACAAAAGGGAACTATTGATATTCAATTTGTAAAATCTGAAGACCAAATTGCTGATATTTTTACAAAATCCCTCTGTGAAGACAGATTTTGTACCTTGAGAAAAAGTTTGGGAATGTGTGATTTAAGTTTTATTGAAAATATGTGAATTTGTGACTCTGTTCAGTTTTGCTCGTAGGTTTGGACGAGATAAAAATAATGGCATGATGGAAGAGTTGTGGTCAAGGGGGAGGCAACGCAGAATTCAAAATTTTATGGGCCCCACCTTAACAGTTATGGCAGTTATCTCTCTACAAATAAGAATCTTCTTCTTGTGTCATCAAATCTTTTTGGAAGTGGTTATTGTCAAATCAAAATCCTTCTCTCCATCTAATCCCTTGATTTAAGGCAACAACTTTTCAGTTTTAGATTTCAAAAGTTAAAAGGGAAATCATTTTTTTTTTGGATAATAACCACCCATTATGGTCATTAACCGTCCACTAATGGTCATTACTCTCTCCATATTCTCTTTCCACACCTCATTAAATGTGTTCACCCACCTTGTCTCTCTCTCTCCCACTCAATTCGGTTATCACCCCCAACCTTTCATATTTCATTCCCCCATTACCATGAAAAAGAAAACCGCGCAAAGAAATAGTGAAATAATTCTTCTTTCTCAAAAACCATCAACACCCCAAACTCACACTCACATCCACATACATTCAACTTCCTCATCCTCTCCCTCACCTCCAACCAAACAAACCGAAGCCATGAGAAGAAAGGTAGTGGCACAAAAGAGTTCTAGAAGAGGAAGAAACAGGAAGAACAAGGAGCCCCAAGAGGAAGAAGAGCAAGAATCTCATACTTCTCCCATTCCTTCACCTCCACCCGCAGGCACGGACCCACTCACAAACATGTGGGGGCATTTGCCCCCATTGAGTCTTTGAAGAAAAAAAATGAAGCATATAAGAATCTTATAAAAAATAATATTAAATATATAAGTATGTATATATTATCTCTATTGAGTAATGTGTTAGTTGTCACATTTAAAAAAAAAATATTTTTTAAAATAAAATTATATTAAGCATTGCACAGGTCCCAGGTGTAAGCGTGTCACTACATTTTGATATATTAAAATTAACATTTATTATTATTATTACTATTATTATTATTATTATTTTTGCCCCCGACACTAAAATTTTCTGGGTCCGTCACTGTCCACCCGCATCACCGAAGCGGACTACTCCTGGAAAAAGCTCCCAGAAGAATCAGGGGTTTGCACTCAATAACACTACTGAACCTCCAAACTTGGAATCCATGGAATTCAGAGACAAGTATGGCAAGACTCACTCACACTTTGATCCAAGCAGATTTAACTCTTGCACCTCTTTTGAGTTTCATAAAGAGGTTATGGAGAAGCGTCATTTGTGCACAACCTATCTTGTTAGCCTTGAAAATCTCACCAACAAGGGTATCAATATCTCCTCTCTGTTTGAACTCCTCAACTGGAAGCCTCTGCTTCTCATCCAGAAACCAGTCTACCCTGGTCTTGTTCGAGAGTTTTATGCCAATATGCGGCTCATTGATGGCACCCTTCATTCCTATGTCAAAAGGGTTCAAATAGCCCATTGATGCTGAGACAATTGGAGCAGCCCTTGGGTTCAAGGATGAAGGACCTCGAGCATACATGGTGGAAAAATGGGACACACAAGTTGGCGTTCCATACAAGACTGTTCTCAAGCACATTTGCGAGAACCTTTCTGGATTGCATGGCACCATTCCAACACACAAAGCTCTAGGACCAGTTAATTCCCTGCTTCACCGCATCATCACTCATATTCTGACTCCCCAAAGCGGCTCACACAACCGAGTAACATTTTCTGACTGTCTCATCTTATTTGCTTTGGTTACCTCTACTCCTATATCCTTTGGTTATATTATGATTAGGCACATGTGGGATTCTGTTAGAAGCACCAGAAAGGCTAACCTGCCTTATGGTATGTTTTTAACTAGAATATTTGAGTACTTTAAAGTTGATTTATTAAATGAGGCTGTAGAAAACAAGGTGTCTTCAATCAGAGGAGGAGGAGCAACTAAGGAAACCAAAGGGCGAAAATCTGCTGCATCGGATAATGACTATGAAGGCAGACCAGAATCTTCCAAAACAATCAAGTCCATCAAACAGATTTTGGGAGAATTTTTGAACATGGCAAACTTGATGTTTCGGTCCCACAAAGAAGCCCGCACGCAAGCTTATGAGAGTGAGAAAGCTTGAAAAAATTGCAAAGACAGGGTCAATCTGATGATGGAACGTTTTAAAGAAGATTTGGGAGATGACAGTGAAGGAGATGCTGAAGAAGAAATTAATTTTTCTGATGATTAGTGACTGTTTTTACTCTGTTTGATATTGGCTCCATTAGGCTCAATCTGTTTTTTGTAGGGGCATGACTTGATACTCACTGCTCTAGGATACTGTGATATACTTTTGCTACTTTACTTTGAATATTTTGCTATGTTGATCATGTTTTGTGCAGGTGCCCCATGATGACAAAAGGGGGAGAAAATTTATGTTCCAAAATTAAAATTGGAACAAAACAGGGGCTGGAAAAAATAGGGGATGAGAACAGGGGATGAAATTTTCAAAATTGAAAATTTATGATCACCCTTGATTCAAAGAATGCATGTGTTCAAAGAATGAATGTTGATATAGCATTTGTTTTACTATGGTCACTGCTGTTTGAACTGCATGAAGCATTTGGTTTATCATGATTAGTTAATACTCATTTGGCATTTGGTTTATAATGATGTTTGATTTATCTTTGATACCTGGCTGTTGATTCATCATTAATAAACTTATTAAATTAAAAGTTTATTTTTGGCAGTTCCTTTAAATTGTGTAATGTATTAAAACTGCCTTGTTTTGATCATGTGTACTTCAAATTTTTTTCCCATCATTTTGATTTGCTCTTATATACTAACAGAAAATGTTTGAAAAATATTTGGATAAATTTTTGTTTGTATGAAAAAGTTTGAGCAGTAAATAAGTTTATGATATCAAATGAGTTTTGATTATCAATTAAAACTGCTCATATATCAAGCATTTAGCATCATAAAATATGCTAAATAACATTGTTACTTGAAGCTTGATTTAAATGTTACAGGTTAGTGCTTCCCTTGGTAAAATAAGCATGCATTAAGGGGGAGCTATGTGACATTTAGAAAGGGGGAGAAATTCAAATTCAAAGGGAGTATTCTTTACTCAATATCTAAATTTCTTTCCATTTCAATTTTAATAATGTTTGTCATCAAGGGGAATATTGATGAGTTTGGAAAACTCTTATCTAATTTTGATGATGAACAAACATTATTAAAATATTTAATTACAAAATTATTAATTTGATCTTAACTCATACTTACTAAATTAATAATTTTGTTGTGCAGATTTTATGTTGGGCCGAAAAATGAGTTTCTGGTTTAAGCCCAATGATCAGCCTTACTACATGTTTCTCATACCATGAGGCTGAAATATTAAATGGGCCAAAATAAATATTATTGTTATAAGCCAAAACAGATGCTTTCTTATGTGTTCTATGCTTGATCCAAAAATTCATCAGGAAAGCAAATGTTAACTAATTGGGCCAGCTTTATTTTCAATACTACAAGCCCAAGTTTTATTAGTGATGAATGGTTCCAAGCCTGGTCCGAAACTAAGAAAGCAAATTGGCTTCATGCTTTCCAACGGATTCCATTGCTTGCTAAGAATGGATTTCAAAACTTAATAAGCTAGCCTTGGAAACATGAGAGAGAACTTGACTTTGATTTGATAGGGAATCATTATGATTAAATGCTATACGCTACTCAAAGCAAGGGAAGTAAAAGCAATCTATCAATATGTTTCAATTTCATTTAATTGCTTTTACTTTAACTTCACATTCTCTCTCATCTCTTTCTTCTTCTTCCTTCGGTCCTTGTCCAGGAAACTATGGACGCTATGATCATCAACCAAGAAAAGGAAGAAGTTGCATGCATCAAGACCATCAAGCTGATGATGGCAAGAAAACATACTAAAATAAAAATAAGCTGTGGCTGAGATATTCACCATATTTGGTTAGATTTGGTGAGGTATCTTGAGCCTTTCATGCTCAAAAATGGACGTTGAAGATTCGGCCAGCATGGAGGAGATTCTTGAAGCATGGCTTGTCTTTGATTCTGTTTAACCACCACAGGGAGTAGCTAGAGTGGCGAAGTGATGGTTGAGGCAGAGATTGAAGCAGATGAAGTCATTATCATCATGAAGCATCAAGGACCAGAAATCCATCTTGGAGAGCAAGCCAAGGATGGAGAGCTCGGATTGATGAAGGGTGATGATCAAGAAAGGACTAGAGGTAATTGCATGTTGGGTTTTGCATGGTTATCTCTTCTCTCTCTATGTGGCCGAACCAGTTCTGTTTGTTGAAGGAGGAAGAAGTTGGTTTGGGTGTTGGCTTCAAGTGTGGAGGCTTCCCTCTTCTATAAAAAGAGAGAACAACCACTGTTTGGAGCAAGGAGAAAATTTGAGAGTGCAAGGCACAGTGTTCTCAGAGCTACCTGAGCTAACAGTTTTCTCTTCTCCTTCAATGTATTCAGTTTTGTATTTTTCTGTTTAATTTTGTCATGTCTTGAGTCTCATGGAAAAAGGCAAACACTGAGGTTTGTATGAAAAAGCCATAGAGCGGAAAAAGGCAGAGAGTGCAAAATTAAAAGAAAAAAAGCCATAGATGTCTTAGAGTTCCTTTGTTCATCTATGTTGTGTTTCATGATTCTGTGGGAATCCCCTTGTAAGTTGGGTTAGCACTTTACAGTTTGTAATCAAGTTGATTATAGTGAAATTCCATCATTGTTGTGATGGAGACTGGATGTAGGCTGCACTGCACTTAGCAGCTGAACCAGGATATATCTGGGTGTAATCTTTCTTCTCTCCTACTCCATTTCTGTTTACTACTTCACAGAAGCAAAAACCAAAATGTCTCATGCCAAGTGACGAGACAAAACAAAAAGTCTCGTGGCTAGAGACGAGATAAAATAAAAAGTCTCGTGTCCAGAGACGAGCCAGAACAGAAAAAGTCTCCTCTGAATTCAGCAAGTGTTAAGCAACATAAAAAAAGAGGGGCTAAGATTCAACCCCCTTCTCTTAGCCACTGAAACCATCAGTTGTTTTTTGTTATTGAATTTTTTTCTTTTCTTCCTCCTCTCCTTGGTGATTTTGTAGTATTATGTGTTTTGAATTGTGCAGAACCAAATGCATCTTAATTCACTAAAAAATGAACTAAAATTACATTCACAATTAATCGAAATTATTTAATGATGACGATATACAAACAAATTCATTTCAAAACAAACACATACCAAGTGCACCTTATTTAAATCCAGAATGAATCGAAATTACTTAATGATTGTTCGAAAATAAGCACACAAATAAAATTGAATGATCAGAAATTCACTAAAAAATGAACCGAAAATTAAATTCCGAATAAACCGAAATTACTTAATAATGATACACAAATAAACTCGTTTCAAAACAAGCACAAACTAAATCAATTTTGAACAAAAACTATTTTGGATCAGACAAAATCATCAATATGGCAAAAATTTGATGATAACGATAACATTAACGACGATAAAGATAAGGACGATACGTATTAGAAGAAGACAATGACGATAACGATGATGATCATGATAATGTTGGAGAAGAAGGATGAAAAGGAAGAAGGAAAAGAAATTTCAATAGGAGGAGGAGGAGGAAGAGGAGTAAAATATGTTGGTGACGACGGTAACGAAATTGAATAATAATGAAAAATGAGGAGAAGAAGAAGAAGACATAGTATCAGGGGTGAAAAAGAATGTGCGTGCATGGATTTGAAACAAGAAGAAGAAGCCCGTGAATCTAAAATATTTGGTTTAACTTGGTTGGTTAAATTACTTGAATGTGGAACTTTATTGTTTACTAAATACAATTTTGGTGTTTATGTTTATCGAAAGTCATTTTTAGTTTAATTTTAACAAACACATGTACTACAGCTTTTAAAAAAATTAAAACTTTATCAAACCAAGTCTTATTATATCTGTAATTGTTATATGGCTTGTGTTCATACCCGGCTTAAAATTAAAAGTTAGGTCTAAAAATGGACAAAATTCATATATAAAGATTAAATTTATTTCATCGGTGTGTTCAACTTTATAGGGCCACCTGGTGTACAGAACTTTAACTGCACCTACGAGCAAGATCATATATTTAAATATGGGATGTCAACAACTCCTAAATAAAAAGGGAAGATAACTACCTATTAGAATAAGAGGAGAGGTTACAAGAGTGGTTACAAAATCATTCATCTAATTGTATAAATACTCCTTTCAATTCAAACATTTTTCAACTCTAATCTACATAAAAACATGCATAAAATATTTGCTAATTTAAATATTAGAGTTCCTTACAAGTACGATATACCACTCCACCCCATTCTCAAGATATCGGACATAGCACTCCATCCATTTCAAGTAATCATAGCAACAACTTTGGTTTGGTAAAATTTTTAGTTTTTAAAAATTTTTTTAGGTGTTTTCAAAAGTATCCCTAATTTTTAAAAACTGTAAGCATAAATACATGAACTTTTTAATTTACCAAACACAAAATGAGATGTTTGTGTTTTTAAAATGTACAAGCACCTAGGGGTGTACATGGTCCGACCCTGTCCGAAGATTTGACCCGAACCCGAATATTTTAGGGGCTAATTTAGTGTGATTTCACCGAGTCTAAGACTGGATACGGGTATAAAAAAATAGACCCGGTCATTATTTAGGGTCGAGTCCGGGTCAAGACGAATCTAGCTTCACTAGATCCATGTGCACCCTAAAGGATCTAAAAAAGGCATATATGTTTTAAATTAATTTCAATGTTATGTTATATTAATTATAAGTTTATTGTTTTATTTTTTATCACACTTGATGAATTAGAAAATAGATCAAATAAACATCAAATTAGAATTTATAGACAAATTCAAGTTCAAATATAGATATCAACTTCTCGATAACAAGTTTTTTCTTTATAAATAAGTGCATCATAAATAAGTTTCTTTATAAATTATTGTTAAAATTTTAAAGGCCTAATTTTCACCCGACATAATTATAACTCAAAAATGTTTAGATTTCAATATTTCATCGGATCTAGAACCAAGTTACAATATAAAAAATAGACCTAATATATATTTAAGATCGAATTTAAATTAAGACAAATCCAATTTTTACCGACCCATATACACTCTTACAAGCACCCCTTCAAAAAATTTTATAAAACTAAGCCAATATCTTGGCCGAAAGCTATTCATGAGAATTATATAATAAAAAAGATATTCGTAGTTTAATATTAAAAATATTTTAAAATACACAACAATATTTAATATTAAAAATAAACTAATTTTTATAATACTATATATAATATTTTTAGATATAATATTTTTAAAAATATATTTATCATAATATATTTTTTAACATGATACAAAATGTACTTAGATTTATTTTGGATAAACAATTTAATTAAATTATTTTAAAAATTAGTTTAAAATACAAGGACTTATATTAAAAGTAGCTTATAAATAAATTATTTGAGTAATTTATGCTAATAAATGAATGAAATTTAAAATTACACAGATATTTTAAACCAGAATTGATTACACGTTCTCTCCTAAATACCTTTATATAAATCGAATAAAAATTGATTTATGCTATTTACGTATTCGATTTACTATGTATATGCTACAAAAATAGTAAATTAAATCAAATTAATTCGATTTACTACTTGTGCACTAAATCGAATCAGTTTAATTTGATTTACTATTTTTACGTATTATTGTTATTTATTTATTATTCATTAATTTTAAAACATAAATGTCAATAAAAAAATTATTTTCATTTTGATTCAAATGAAATATCAAAAAACTAAAAACAAATAAGAATAGAAATTCAACTTTTGTGTTTTAGTTCAAATTAAAAAAAAAAAATTATATTTTTACAAATTTATGAATTTAAAACAGAATAAACGAACGATTNTTTGTTTGACTCTAATTAAAAAAAAACAGTTAATTTATTTTCAATCATACATATTTAGTACTTCAAAAATTGATAAAGATAAGAAATAAAAATTATAAAATTAAATTTATACTAAAATTGAAAACAGTACAATCATACATGAAAAAAAAATGGTGCTAAAATTAATATAACAAGAACAACAATACAATTTTTGTTACTCTTCTCCCAACTTCATATTTTCTATGTATTATTAACAGAAAAATAAGCACATTTTTATTTTTAATATTGGGTTAACAATAGTATTTTTTTTAAATTGTGATTTACTGTTATATTTTTTTAAAATGTGGGATAATTTAATTTACGAAGTATAAATCGAACCGTCTGATTTTTAAAAAATACAGAAATCGGACCGTCTAATTTTTGTTCTTGAATCGTTTAATTTGTGTACCTCAAATTTTTAAAATTTTTTAAACATAAATTAAAAAATTCGATTTGTGTACCTTCCGTAATTTTAAAAAATACAAAAAATTATCACATTAAAATATAACATCCATTCTATTTCCATATACAGCCAAAAATAAGTTTGGAGGCATTTAATTTGTTTCTAATAAAAATACCCTTCCCCTCAAAAGAAACAGAGCCCAACCACTGCCACACCCAGCCCTTCCCCTCCTACCTGGACTCCCCCTCCTCCCTCTCCCCCACCGTCAAAACCCTCTGCCACATCATCGCCACCACTCCCTCTCACTCCATCGAGCAATCTCTACACGACTCCTCCCTCTCCGTCACTTCCTCCGACGTCGAGCAAGTCCTCAAGCTCTCCTACGCCTTCCCCTCCCAGGCCGTCAAGTTCTTCCGCTGGTCCGGCCGCCACCACCTCTCCGACTGCCACTCCCCTTACTCATGGAACCTCGTAGTCGACCTCCTCGGCAAGAATCGCTTCTTCGATGCCATGTGGGACGCTATCAAGTCCATGAAGAAGGAGCGACTCCTCTCTCTCGCTACCTTCGCTTCTGTCTTCAGCAGCTACGTCGCTGCCGGCAGAGTCCACGACGCCGTCATGACCTTTGAGGTCATGGGAAACTACGGCTGCGTCAACGACGTCGTTGCACTCAACTCCCTTCTCAGTGCCGTCTGCAGGGACGCGAGAACCCGCGACGCCAACGAGTTCTTCCAGATGGCGAAGAAGTTGGTTCGCCCCGACGCTGATTCCTACGCGATCTTGATGGAAGGTTGGGAGAGAGAAGGGAATGTCAGTTGCGCTAAAGAGACTTTCGCTGAGATGGTGATTGAGGTTGGTTGGGACCCTGCTAATGTTCCTGCTCATGATTCTTTTCTGTGTACTTTGATTAGAAGCGAAAATGGGGTTAGAGAGGCCGTTAAGTTCTTCGATTCCATGAGGGATAGGAAGTGTTATCCTGGAATTAGGTTTTTCAAGGTTGCTTTGGATGAGTGTGTGAAGGATCATGATCTTAGGAATGCTGAGTTTCTCTGGGAGGTTCTAGTGGGGAACGCGGGGTTAAAGGCGAATACTCAGCTGTATAATTCCATGATTGCTTTGTATTGTTATCACACTGATATGGATTCGGCAAGGAGGTTGTTTGATGACATGATTTTCAACGGGGCTTTCCCGGACGCCTTTACTTATAACTTGTTGTTTAGGTTCTTGATCAAGGCCAGGAAATTGAGGGAGGCTGCTGTGGTTTTTGCGGAGATGGTAAAGAACGAGTTTGTGCCAGACCGGCCTAATTGCGATGCAGCTGTTAGGGCTTACATTAACGATGAGGATGCTTTTATGGCCATGAAAGTTTGGAAGTGTATGGGGGAGAATTACCAGGAGGATTTGAAGGATACCGCTAATCTTCTGATTCAGGGGCTTCGCGATTTGAGTAGGGTCCCCGAAGCTGTTAAGTATGCTGAGGACATGATTGAAAGGGGAATCAAGGTAACCTCTTCCACATTGTCTAAGTTGAAACAGAGCCTTGTCAAAGAGAGGAAAGAATTTGTGTATGAAGAACTTTTGAGAAAGTGGAAAAGATCTCATTAGGTAGCTTGGAGTTTGCTGAACTTGCATATCTTTATTTCAATCCTCATCTTTTATGTATATAGACCTGCAGATTTGCAACAGAAACGAAATTTCAGTAATTTTATACTTCGATTATTCCTAAACTGCATATCTTAATGCACCATAGTTATTTCTGATCCCCATATTCATAATGCACCATATATGCATAGTGCACAGAGTCAATTGAAACAAGGATATTGTGTTAGACGGTAAAAAGATAAATGAAGTTCAATATCAAGCTCGCTGAGAAGTGTTGAGCGAATGTTATATAGACCAAGTTGAAAAGGAATTTATACATGAATTTGGCTTTGGTGAGACACTGCAATGAGATTTATCAGCAATTTCCTGGGAAACCCTGCTTGAAAACTTAATTTACAGATTGATTTGTCTTTCTATTTCTTTGGTTGTAACCATATTTATTTTGATTGGCGCCATGATAATCTTTTGGTTTCTACTTTTAGTGGTGAGTATACATGCCATTACTAGTTGATAAGAATGTGTTCTAAGAGCATAGCATTGAATTGAAACATTGAAGTTTTGTTGTGTGCGGTCTTCAAATCGTCTTTAGCTGTCACGACTAGACAATGTAGTTCAGTTATTCATCTGATATTATGCCAAGTACAGATTAGCCAGTATCCCACTAGCCACCTTATGAAGTGTTTGGTATAACTGGATTTTGTGCTTTCATCCTAATGTTTGTGATTGAATTTATTCAACTTGAATACAGGGTGGCATGCTTCTAGACTACTTGATTTTTGTACCTAAATTATAGAGCCTTTTGTTTTATAGACCCTGTTGCTAGAAGTTTGATTTATGATGCAAGATTCCATGCCATGTCGTACTTAGCTATCTGTAACATAGTTTTTGAATTTTGAAGTCTCTAGAGCTAGGCTACTAGGGATAATTGTATATTTCTGATAAAGGTTGCTGTATAAGTGATCTAAAAATTTCTGCTAATGAGTACTGCACTAATGTCTGAGGCATCAACAATACAGAAAGATTAAATGACAATGTCAAAAGAAGAAATTTGACGTATTTCAGAAGACACCAGGATTAGGGAAACGAAGGCCAAAACTGGGGAGTATTGCTGTCTGGGGTCAATAGAAGAAGAGATTATGACTACATATCATTCCACTATTTATGTAAACTCTGTTTCTTGGTACTTCTCATTTTGTTTATGATTTTTTTTTTGTTCATAGTGTTTGTTTTGTTCATGGTATTGTGCTTGTACAAACTACTGGATGATACTCCTCCTATGTCTCCATAGCCATACTTGTGTGCAAGGTAGCGTATAGGGGATAACAATATATAATATTCAATAGTTTTTTATATTTAGATTAATGACCCAAAAATATGTATAAAATGTATATATGAAACTTTCCATACTTTAGTTGTATAGGCAAAATAGGAAAAAACCGTGAACGGCAGGATTCGAACCTGCGCGGGCAGAGCCCACATGATTTCTAGTCATGCCCGATAACCACTCCGGCACGTCCACTTTGATGCTTATATTTTAGAACATTACATTATTTAACGGCATCTTTACTGTTTGTTCTTTTTGGATCCAAAGTAAAATTTTATTTTAAATGCAATCATTATAGATGTATATTAAAATCAGTTATTAGTATGTTAGAATATAAAATATATATTAAAAATAAATTAAACAATACATGTTTATACAAAAATACATAATGGCTAATTTTAGTATACAAATAATATTTTTGTTTTAAATGTGCTATAGTTGTTGGAATGTGCACTAATGATAAATTTGTATTTTTAACTTTAAATTCAAACAAAATATAATGTCTTAATAAAGTAAAAATTTCAACTATTGGATTAACTGTACAAAAATGTTGTGTTATTTTATACAAATACATGATTAGTAGCTAATTTTGTCTTATCAGTAGGTAATTTTTAGCCTATACTTAATATGATTGTAATTTGCATCACAAGAATTGGCTGAAGTAATAATCATGGATAGGAATTTTTTTTTTTGGTACTTGATAGGAAGACTTTTTAATGCATACATACAGGCGCATCAATAATATAAAAGCACAGGCATGCATGGTCAGCATGGATAATACATGATTACATACATGATTTTTTTTTTGGTTTGGTCTGGACGATTGGATGCGGTTAGGTAGATATTTTGATGTTTTTGGTCACAATAACGTCCCCTCTAATGGGCTTAAGCCCGAACTACTTTTATATATATATATAAAAAATACATTGCCCTAGTCCGCTAAAATAAGTGTTGGCGGTCTCGAATCCCGTGCATGCAACAAACTATTGATCAGCAGCAAACTCTTAAGTGGAGTTTAGTATTACTACGGATTAGTCTTTGATATGTTAGGTTGGGAGATGCCATGAGAAACTAAAAAAAAAATGCAATGCCCTAGTATCCTGTACGGCTGTATCCCAAAAAGGAAAAAAAAAAAAAAAAGGGGTTGCCCTTCGTAGTAGACTAGTAGTGAGTAGTGAGCGTAGGTGCCTCGATGAACCATGACATAACCATAGTTTAGTTTACATTTTCTCAAACGCGAGACTGCACTTCCAAATGCAAAAATGCAAGTGATTATGAAAGTTAAGCATCTATCAGAAGAGTATGAACTCGATCTATCTCTTACATGTTACATGCACTCTCTTCCACGTGCATTATATATATTCCCATCCTCGAACACGAGGTTTTGAGGGTAAATTTTCTATCGTAGAAGCAAAGAAATGTACCAAATCACATGCAAACAATACCACTTCCTAAAATTAAGTATATAAAGTATTTTCTAAGGTGGAAACTCAAATGCAGTCGATTTCACGTGAAATTGATAATTAAGAGCCGTTAGATGAAAATTTAGTCAAATCAGTCAAACTATTTGATGGCTCTCAACTATTAACTTCACGTAAAGTCGACTGTACATGAGTTTCCACCATTCTCTGAACACATGGATTTAAAATATAAAAATTATTATCCACATGCCACTAACTTATTTTATATAATATCCGTTACTCACGCATCATATCGATGTTCCCCAAGCTCAGCTTAGATCCACCACCGTACCCTGATGACCAAGTCTTAATAAATAAACAGTTGCATTGATTCCTAATATGTCCTTTTCTTTTTGCACCAATTTGTTGGGTTTAGTCTAGATTTAATTTTTAGGTTGCCTAACATATTATTAACAGCCACAATTAGATTTAATTCATAGCTACAGTTTGTTGGATGATTGTTTGTTGCGCATAGTTGGAAATCTTGGATTAGACATCATTTATTGAGAAAAGACTATCAACTTGATGGCTATCAGAACGATTCGACGTGCTTAAATGTGGTTTAGAGTTAGAGGTACCAAATTAAAATGTACCGCTACATACTCAAATAAAATCAATTAATTTCTGCATGTATCGTGTTAATTATAAATTAATGACTTTTGTGTTTGTCACAGTCTAAGGAGTAAGGAGAATTAATCTAAAAAACTCTCTTAATTACCTCAAAATTGAAAGAATAAATGTTCACTTCTACCAATCTAATTGAATATTGTGATAACTACACAGGACTAGCAGCTAATCTGTAGAAAAAATGAACTATTTTTTCACCTAATAAGTTTAATGTTTTTATTTGGGTTAATGGTAATATAAATTGATAAATTTTGTTAGATCTTTTACTAGATTAACTAACAGAATGGTAAATGACCTTACATTTTATTTATTGATGCATGATTGTCAATGGATAGAAGATTGTTCCAGGTAATTGAAAATTTCAACAATATAAATACAACATTATATATATATAAGCTTTTTGTCTGCATGCATGCAAAAATTGATGTGCGAACAACAATATATAAACTTAATTAATAATTGATTAACAGAGATTGAGTTTAGCAAAAGGGTTTAGTCCTCAACAAAAAGTAATGCAATGTGTCGAACCATAGTTCGAATCTCAGTAGTTAGGTGACATGTGAATACTTAATGTTTGATTAATGATTATGTATCAAATAGGATTATCTTCAATGGAAATGCGCCAAATACCTCTAGGAAAAACAGAAAAAAACAAAACACTTGATTATTGGTTGTGATTCCACTTGCATTGCTTAAATTATAGTATTGAATTGCAACAACCCGAAGAAGGTATATTTTTTTTAGGGTAATATACCCATCTAAACCAAGGGAAGTTTAAAATTCTCTGAATTTCTCAAATATAAAAATGTTATTTGGATGTCTCGTTCAATAATTCTATATAAATTGAATTTAATAAATTCGAATTAGGTTTGTTAATAGTAAAACAAATCTAATAGATTTAAATTATTTTAGTTCAATTTTAAACGTAAATTAAATTGAATGAATTTGAATAAGAACAAACACTAATAAATCGAATTAATGGGTATCGAGTTACATGTACACTATTAGATTGAATCAAAAACTTTAATTTAGCCTCCTTGATAAATCGAATTCATTGAGTTCAATTTATACATGCTTCTGGCTAATGGTAAATCAACTCCATTAATTTCGATTTCCTTTTGATTTTCATATA
>NC_029787.2:122479117-122479683 GCF_000816755.2 Arachis ipaensis
TTTAGTAGTTAGTAGTGTGCATCAATGCATGTAAATCGATACTCATTGATTCGATATACTAGTGTTTGCTCTAATTCGAATTCATTCAATTCAATTTACGTTTGAAACCGAACTAAAGTAATTCGAATCCATTAGATTCTACTAACAACATATATATGAAAATTTATAGTAAATCAAAGCTAACGGAGTTGATTTACCAGTAGCCAGAAGCATGTATAAGTCAATGAATTTGATTTATTAAGGAGGCTAAATCGAAGTTTTTTTATTCGATTTAGTAGTGTGCATCAATGCATGTAAATCGATACTCATTGATTCGATATACTAGTGTTTGCTCTAATTCGAATTCATTCAATTCAATTTACGTTTGAAACCGAACTAAAGTAATTCGAATCCATTAGATTCGATTTACTACTAACAAGCCTAATTCAAATTCATTAAATTCGATTTACATAGAATTATTAAACGATACATTCAGGTAACGTTTTTGTATTTAGAGGATTTAGGTAATTTTGAACTTTTTTTGGTTTATATGGGTGAGTTACCTTTTTTTTTTTTTTTCGTGGTAA